>NC_056746.1:727745698-728045698 GCF_019279795.1 Protopterus annectens | reverse complement strand
TGCTCCCATAGTGGCACTACTTTCAGGCAGTGGCAGGAAATGGTGTTCTGGTCCTGGCTGTCCTCATGAGCGGAGCTTGTTCAGCAGACATCAGTCTTGTTCAGGTAGCAGCATTGCATCTGACCATAAATGTGGACGTGCCAATGCAACTCCTGGCAGAGCCAGTTCTCATGTTCCGGTATGACAACAATGAACTGCAACCTCTACTATGTGCAGCTTACACCTGTGCAACATACCAAGATGTAGAGCTAGCACAGAGCTCGGTTGTGTTCATGCACTCACACACCAATTTCACCTGGAGTACCCATACAGACACAAACACAACAGTTACGTGGTTCAGCTGTGAAACTGAAAGCATGTTTTGTCTCACTGGCCATTTGTTACTTTATCTAAATGTTTGCCTGCTTCTCTTTCTTACTCAGACACACTCAGTGACCATTTGTGTCAGCCTAGGCTTCCTGCCCCCCCGACAACACCCTGTACAAGTGATGATAACTGTGCCATATTCCTGTTTTCTATCTTTTGAATTCAGGGATACATAACATTTGTGTCTGATGCTCAGGGTGCATAGCTGACTTAATGTTTAGTATATCTGCATTTGTGATGTTGATTTGGTAATTATATCTTTTTTCTTATATTGGTCTTAGAAAATTAGTCAGTTGATAGGATCAAATACTTTTTTTGTATCAGTATTGTTAATGATCTTGTGAGGGCTGTGATATCTGAAACTGAAATGTGTCTCATTACTTTCTAACTTCCCTCCTTAATGATTTTGCAGTTCAACAGTATGGTGCTAAACTGAGGACATTCTATGACCCATCAGTACTTTTCAGAGGTATAACTGTGTGAATCTTTGATGCCTAAGGCCTTCTACTTGATAAGGGACACATATAAGCCACATAAGTCTCTGTTGTCACATGTTAAAGTAATTTCTGTGCAAATCACCCACATTTTGCTTGCTTATATTACCAAGTAACAACAGACAAGGCTATGCCATTATTTTATATTATTAAACATTACACTCCAGGTTCAACACATACGTTGTAAATTCAGCAGTTGAAACAGTTTTAGTTCAGGGTTGTCTCTGTCTGATGTTGGGAATACATGGCCATTACATGGGTAGGTAAAGGTTGTGAGTGCTGCCTGACATCAATGCTACTATATGCTTGTACATAGGAGGAAGTTTTTAGCCTCTTAGATGGTAAGTGAGGCTATGAGTTGCCTCTTAGCTGCAACAAGGGCATATTGAGCATGCCTATGTTTGCCTACACCCACAGCAGCTGCTGGTTCCCTCTCTGACTCTTCACCTGCCTATGGCTATGGTGACCTTGCCATTGGTGGTGAGATATGTGTCCCTTCTCCTTGTGAATCCTGCTGAATCTGTTTTCTCAGGAGGATGTTATGTAGTATGGCACATACTATGAATATTTCAATAGATGTGTATGGATTGTACTGCAGGGCTCCCCCAGATGTATCTAGGCATCAGAACCATGACTTTAGCATTATGGCACTCTTCAGCAGGTGTGTGCACATTTCTGATAGGCAACATCAGCCATGGTTACACTGCATAACATGTGTCTCCCAGTAAATAACCATGTGGGATATCTCCCCTAGTGAACATCTGACACAGTTGGGAGGTGTGCCAAATATGTGAGATGTGGTAACTGCCTGGGATGCAAGCATACACATTCAAGATGATTCCCTTGGCATTACACATGACTTGGCAGTTAATACAGTGGAAGCCCTTTCTATTTATTTACAGCCTTTGGTGTTCCCTTGGTGGTGCCTTAATCTCTGTATGTGTGCAATCAATGGCACCCAGTACTTTAGGGTAGTGTGCTACATGGTAGAACTCCTGCATGTTTGTGGCCCCATCTTCAGGAGTATGGGGGAAATATATGTGGCCATTGGCATGTTGGAGCATAGCATTCAAGAATTGATGGAGGACTGACAACCCCACCATGTCCCCTGTTGGTCTCTGAAAGGTTACTGAAGTTAAAAGTCTAAGTGTACACATATTTTTGTCTTCACTGGTATGGGTTCCCCTCAGTTTGCCCTGGCTCTTTGATGAGGATAACAGAGTTTGTAGAGTTCCTCTAGTGTGTCTCTATCCACACAGTAGTGCTCTACAATTTCCATGTCATGTAGATTGTGATAAGTTAATTTGGCCTGAAAACTTTTCTCCTTCTTGACCTAGATTTCAGCCTGTTGCACATACACATGAATTAAAGCAACAGCAGCCCATAACATCATTTTTGTGTAGACTCCTTTGCAAGGCTGTACTCTAATAGGTTTTGGAATTCTCAGGTAATACCAGGACTGAGTCTACATAGTTGCTTTATAGCTTGTTGAATAGCTTGTAGATCAGAGTGTGTGATATATCTTTAAGAAGCATTTCAGTCAGTGGACACATGCATATAAGTACTGAGCACATGCAAGCAAGAGAACCATTTTGAGTGAGCAGCCAGACTGAGAGCATGCATGTATATAGTCAGTCAGTTAGTTAGACAGTTCAAGTTCAATGTTCTTGTCATCCACTCTGATGTGTTTGTATGCAATAAACTACTTAAATGAACACCCAAGCCTCATCATCTTCTTAATGTACATAAGACGAGTGACATGGTGTCAGAATGGGATCCAGAGTCACATCCATGAGGCAACCTGTTAATGTTGGAGGAATATATACAAGTGGATCATCCCAATTACTCAAATGACTAGGAAACAGGACAGAAACAAATTCCAGCTACTAAAACCCACTTAGATGTTTTCTTTCACTACAAATATAAAACAAAGCACTCAGAATACTCAAAACTATTTTCTTATTAAATAAAATGTCCAGATCTGTGACATATTGATAAAAATATACAAAATAATTACTAAAATGTTTGAAACCATATCCAAATCACATAAACTGTATAAAAAAGGGAAAACAACCTTTTTTTTTTTTTTTTTTTTTGCTATTTGAAGTATCCAAAGTGTGGGAAGTGTTTGCAAGTGTATGCTGCATTACAGTGCAGTTATTTTGCAAAGTGCAGTTATTTCAAAGAATATTTCACAGAATGCAGTATTTCAAAGAGATTATTATGCATTTGAATTTTACTATTAGTACCTGGTGTGTGTGCATACTCGTACATAATTACAAGGGCTAAAATCTTTGGGCATGGCAGAACGATTTCGAAGACCCACACTACTTGCTTTTGATAATAATAATAATATTGCATAGAATCAAAGGGTGTTTGAGAAGGAATATGATATTTTCAGACAGGCTGCTTTTTCTGACAAAGACACATACAAAAAGCATTTATTCTGCTTAATTTAGTTGGTTCAAAGGCCATTGAAAGAGAGCATTCATTTGTGTATGCACCTGCTGTGTTTGCAGGGGAGGGGAAAGACCACCATATTGTGGTACCAGCTGAAATGAGGAAAGACCCTGAATGCTTAAAATATAAATTTGAAAGGCACTTATTTTACACAAGAGATCAAAAATCTGCCAAAACTTTTGCAGCATATATTACTGACTTGAGAAATAAGGCTAAAACTTGCAGATTTGGTTATTTGAGAGATGAGTTGATAAAGGACAGACGTGTGTGGTATTAATAATGACACAGAGAGAAAAAGAGACAGTGATTTGACATTAAATAAAGCCACTGAGATTTGTCAGATATACGAGCTTACAAAAAGGCACACAAGTATGCTTACAAATGAGAATAGCTGCGGAAGGCACAGTGATAAAGCTCATGTAGATAGTATGTAGCATGAGGTTAAAAGATAAAGGTTCAAGCATCTGACAACTTCAGTAAAACCCAGAGCTACTTCAGTAAGGCCTAAAGTGCATGCAGCAAAGCACATGGGTGACTCAGCAAAACCCATAGTAAACTTCATAGCCAACTGTCATAATCGTGGTGGTAATCATGAACCCAAATGAGAAAAGTGCTTAGCTTTTGGTCAGCAGTCTCATTCTTGCAATGAGTGGAATCATTTAAAAAGGATTTGTACATCAAACAAGGCACATTCTTTTATTCCAAGAAGCAAGTTGATCAATTAGAAAGCTGCAACCCTACATTTTATGTTGATAATGTGTGCTTATGCCTGGTGAAACAGTCAGTGCAGTAGGTTTTTGGGCAAAAAATGAAATATTTTGTACTGTTTGGATTAATGGGAGTCCCGTAGAGCTCAAAGCAGATACTAGCTCAAAGTGCAATGTTATGTCAGCAGAAACATTTGCTAGAGTAACAGCTGCTTGATTGTTGCTTATGGCTGTGAAGAGATTCAAACTGATGGGTCAGTAGTGCTTTCATGTTACTCTGCTGGGAACAGCTATGACTTGCAGTTTTATGTAGTCAAGAGACAGGTGTACTCATTATTAGGCCTCAGAGACAGTTTGAAAATGGAACTGCTTTCAATTAATAAAGACGTCCACCATGTAAGCTTAAATGACAAACTCTTTTTGTTTGAGTATGCTATTTTTGCATTCAAACTAGGCAAACAACAGTTGTGTATTCTATGAAGTTAGACCCAGAGGTCAGCCCAGGTGTCAGACCAGCATGGAAGGTTCCAATAGCTATGCAGAGCAAAGTCAAAGCTGAGCTAGACAGAATGGTGCAGCTAGGAATAATTTGTCCTGTAGAAGAACCTACTAAATGGATATCTTCCATGGTGGTACCTCATAAGAAAAGCTCAGATGATATCAGAATATGTATTGATCCAAGAGATCTGAACAAAGAATTAAAAAGGCCTCATCATCCAATGCGCACAGTCAAAGAGGTTGCTGCCCTCATGCCAAACTCTACTCTTTAAACAAACACCCAAGCCTCATCATCTTATTAATATACATAAGATGAGCAACAGCTCCTCCATCTTGGATCATTTAATTAACATACATTTCAGCTGCTTATATTGTAATTAGCATGCCATGGTGTTTACCTCGCTTGCGTGGCTCTATACAACTTGTAGAGCCACTTACTGAATCCAAAACAGCGTGCTACTGTATATGAGCTGCATACACGGAGTAAATGGACAATGTAGGCTTTATTAAATCTGGCAGCATGTCTTTTTATTGCACCTCACTAAGTGTCATCCCTGGGATATCTAAGAGACTGTGGTACATTAGCAGTAATACTGCTGTCATCCCACCTTTCTCTCACATGTCTTGGCTTCATCAGAGAAATTGTAGACCCACCAGTGATATCTTTTTCAAACTTCTTTATGTAATGAGTTCAACTGGCCATAGCCACTATCTTTTCATTTTAGCAATCATCTTGATTTTGGACATTTTTGCATCTGCACACCTATGTCTACAACTGTATGGAGAGCCTGATGAGGCTCATCCATAGCTAGAATATGGCAAAGAAGACAGCTTCTCCAGGTGCAAGGTTATAAGGGGTGCTATCAGCAGATGCCAGTGGTGTGGAAGTGCATTACCGGCGTTCAGAAATGAATACCCATATTGTGTGTGTGAATCTGGGCTGAAGTGCAATAGTGCTTTGTGTGTGATATGTTAACTGTAGCAAGCCACTTTTTACATTTGTAGAAAGTGTTTAGCTACAGTTTCAAAAGCAGAAGATATATAAATATATATATATATATATATATATATATATATATATATATATATATATATATATATATATATATATATATATTTATGGATTCACTTTATAACCTCGAAATACTGAAATATCGAATTTCAGTATCTCAAGACTATCAAACCGAATCCACAAAACATTGACACAAAAAAAAAACGCGAAATTCACAACACCGAAAAAACCGCACACACTATACCACACATACACCACAACACCCACATCACAATATAAACAAACAAAACTACACACATACACAACTCATACACACATAAGCAGGGGCTGCACCCCCTACACCCCCTACTTATATATACTAACTCCGAGATCGCACAAACACAAAACAAAAGCCAACTCACACATGCACATTCTCCGACCCCTCACACACACATCAAACACATCAGCACACTCACACACACTCTAACTCCCACTCAAAACCCTTAGAAAACACTTACCTGACATAACACCTACATCCACACATGGCACCGCGCACCATCAAAACACAATCCCGGACATTACGCAGTGTAAGGTCATAACCGCAAACTCAACATATATTCGAGTTCGCGATTATGACCTTTCGCTATTTTTAACATTCGGCTTTATAGTCTCGAGATACCGCATGGTTTTATGAATGTGCTGGCACTGACTCCTTTCTTTGGGAGATTTCTTCCTTCTTCAGATTTGTGAAAAAGTGAAATTAATATATACATAATTTTGGAAATGTGGGGATCTTACTCCCAACAGTGGGTGCTGTGTTATTGTCCTCTGCAAAAATTATTTCAGCTTGAGTTTTCATCCTTTTGGTGCTTTTGTGATTTTGTTCAGCAATATGGTTCCTTGTTGCCTTATTATTCTGGATTCCTTTGTGAAACTGCTTTAGACAGTATCATTAATGACAGAACAGACATTACCTTTAAAGAAACCATATATGGCCTGGACACTAAGTGGAAGGATTAATAGCATTACACAGGCCCTGGGATTCATTAACAGGTGTGCACACCATGCTAAACCTACATAATTTGATAATGTTAGTGCAATTAACAGCAGTATTCATTAAATATGCATGCTGCTAAGCAAGCCTACATGTTTATCAGCAACTTTTTGTGGTCAGCAGAAGTGTTAGTGGTCATGAACATGTGCATAGAAACTTGAACACCCAATGTAAACAAATGTTGGTATCTGTAGGCAAGGTTAGTGACTAAGCTTGCATGGACAGGATGCAAGGGCATGCTTAATGAACCAATTAAGATGCAGTAGAAGTTACACATTGAAACTGCACTCATATAATGGGATTAGTGCAGAAATAAGAAGCAGGGGAGGCTGGACTTGGAAAATCTACTCAGGTGATTACTCACATTTTACACAGCTACTCAGAATATTAAAATATGATTATATCACAAAGAGCATTTCTAACATAAATAATTTGATACTGATTTAATAAAAATGAACACTGTTCATGGTTTTGACCCATATACATAAATAAAACTGGATGACTGACAAAGTGTGTGAGAGGTGCTCAAAGCAACAGTGTAACAAGGGGGGGGGGTTGATATTAATGTTAATAAAATACTGAGTTAAGATAAGTTAGCAAGAACAGTAGAAACATTAGAGGACATTTGCATACGCTGCAGTTATTGCATATTGGATGTGTATACAGACTGTTTGTGGTAACTGACAGTACTGCTATACTTTCCATGTCATCATGTATAAACATGAATAAATGAACCCTACAGCTGTTGTATTATGTACATCAAAAAGGGACATGTCTTTGCCATTTGCTGCTACTTACAATCATTAAAAGTGGTTATTTACCTTTTCACATGGATGTGTCAAGCATGTGTTTTATATTATGTAAATGCTAAACAGTAATATAATAACAAGTCAAAATACATACATTTACAGTTGCCACTATAAAATTTCAAGGGTGTACTCAATAATATTTGTGATACTTATGTGATTGTATTGAGAATGCCTATCTAAACATTGTGACAGGTGTACTGAAGTACTCTGTCACTGGAATGTATACTTTGAGGGAAAGAAATGTGTAATAAATTACAGCCACACAACTGGTGTTAGAACACACATACAGGTTAAAGTGTAAAGCTATCATTGCCATATGTGTATGAAAAGGAACAATAGTGATAGCGTTAGGGCAGTGAACACACCTGTGACAATATAGACATATTGAGAAGAATCACAGTCACCTGTGCAATCATAACAATAATGGTTTTAAGTGACAATAAAAAAACATTTGTTAAGCAGCCTGCATGTTGTGAATGTTAGAAAGTTAATAACTGTACTAACATGCTGTGTATGTATCTAGCAAAATACAGAAGGACCTAAGGACCTGACACATAACACAGATGTGTAATACTGACCAGGATATAAATGGAATAAGGATCTGATTTACATATTTCAATAACTATAGCAGATGTGACATACATACATACATGCCAAATAAGTCATGCTGAGGTGACATCTATGAACATGTACCTAATTCAAGGTATAAGTCAAGTGTTGTCAGTCCACTGACAAAGAGGTTGTGTTTCTGAATGCCACGAGGTATGTCAGTTTACATAGGCTGTTTTGTGTATATCATGAAAGGATAGGTAGCCCACACAAGACATGGGTATGCAAGTGACGCATCAGTTAATGAGCAAATATCAGGCTACAATTATTTGTGACTATGGTGCATTTTTTTACTGTAATAAGTTATACGAAGTGTGTCATACCTGGTGTAAGTGCCAGACCTGACATGCTGACTTGATTAAATGTATTAAAGTACAGATGTGAAGTATATTTCTATGTACAGCTAGACCTGAAGTGAGCCTTGTTAAAAGGAATAGTAATGATTTATGACAAAACATTAACATACAACACACCTAGGTGAATCACCAATATGTATTAGTAATTCATCTGTAGAGGATTTAATTGGTCATACAGTAAACGTACACTGGCCTGTGACAAACGTTGCTGTCCTCCACCATTAGGTCACTGACTGCATTGCACAGATGTTGGCAAAGCCAACATCCCAGAGCCTAATTCAATTAAGTTTTGACATGGAATGAGAAATGACAACACATATCTCGTGGTATTCATTACTTAAAGATCTCTTTTTTAAATGGTGTGCATCTAACATTGTTATACTGAGCATACTCACAAAGCATTACAACAAACACTACCATAAAAGCAAGTAAACAACACCAACACAAAGGAAAGTCTCCTAAGACCCAATCTCACTTTCAGATGATCTTGTAGCATGCAGTAAGGAATGTTATATAAGCCATCATGTCCTATAAAGCTCGACAGTGGGAGCAAAAGAATTACAGTAATTCATAAATGCTTGGATGAAGACATGTAATACAGAGCATTATCATTTTGAAAATAAGTAATGGCTGTGAGTAATCACTGATATAATGAACATTTTTATCTTGACAGACTCAAACACATACAATGACAGCTCTCAAACAACTGAGTATCATCCATTGAAATTACATAAATAGACATATTGTTTGTGTCATGAAGAACAGACTTGAAGGGTTTACATCACTATCCTATTGTAATGGGCATGTCTTCCCTAACATGGAGTGTAAGACCTAAAAATGTAGTCCTTTTACAGTGCCATATCTGCATTCCTTGCTTAAACTACTACTGCCTGTCACAAGTGTCTGATAGATAGATTCAACACCCTATCAGTCATGATACATACTCTACAGAGCTGTATATTAACTATGCCTGGCACAGGAGATACGAACAAGAGTTGTCCCAAATAACAAAAATCAAGGTGGGAAGTAAGAAAGGGCTTTTTATAAAGTTAATTTATCCTATGCAAATTTGTCTAATTGATGAAAAAGAGGCAGATGTGATAATGTGCACACAGCTGTGAACAGTCCATTATCAATGTTGGTTAGCCAAGCTCCTAAGTTCTGTCCACACTGCTTTATATACCTATGGTCCCAGATTCAAACAACAACCTAGATGCGTAGATATGCTATACATGACTGTATTAACTGCATGTGCCACAGGAGCACTATCACCACAAGAATTGCAGTTCATCTATTTGACTGCCATGCAATCCACAATGTATCAAAAAGGTACATCTCCAACATGAAAATGGATGGAATATAACTTTATGCATTTTTGTGTGTGTCACATCAGTACACTGTCATAATGATGTCCTTTGTTGGAACTGAACAACCGGCTATGTAAGTCCACAAGCTAATAAAAGTGTCTATTAACCACATGGGGCACTTTTAAAGTTTTAACACCACTGTGTCACACAACTTATGTGAAGTCATGGCAGCATATCATTGTGTTGTTTGAGGTAAAAGTGATGGGTGACACTCACCTGCTGTAATCTAGTTAGACAATCCAAAGAACACAGTATCAACAGGAAGTACCACAGAAGAATTCAGATTTCAATAATGAGAAAATGCGCATCTGAAAGGATGACATCATTATGTAGCATGGAATATGCTTTGGATAAAAATGCAACAGACTGATGAGTAGTCTCCCCATGGAAATATATATATATATATATATATATATATATATATATATATATATATATATATATATTGTAAATAGAAGACTACACAATGGATGTTCTAATGCAAATATTTGACAGGACAGCAAAAACACATACGCGCGCGCACACACACACACACACACACACACACACACACACACACACACACACACACTCATAGCTTTCATATAATGTTGGATTGAACCACCTACCTGTCTAGTCAAAGTAAAAAAATACAGTATCATATGCAAGCACAACAGGTGAAGTCTGATGTATAAGAAGAAAGAGTGCACTTTTGACAAGGTGACCTCATCAGTGTGTTGCAGAGAAGATGGTTGAGGGAAAAAGAGCATTATGTGAGGGGGTGGAGTTGTTTCCCAGCATACTTGTTTCACTTGAGTGGAAGTAGATACAGAACATCTGTCAATGAAGTTCTATGTTACTGACTCTTCAGACTCTCACACACACACACACACACACACACACACACACACACACACACACATGCAAGTTCACCACTGACAGCCCTGAACCTCCTATCTAACTAGTTACACAATCTAGAGAACACAGTATGAGTTACAAGCACCACATGAGAAGTCTGACTTTTATGGGAAGAGAGTGCACGTTTGACAGGATGACTTCATCTGTGTGTTGCAGAGAAGATGTTTGTGGTAAAAGTGGAATAAAGTGTAGAAGCAGCCATCTCCAAAGTTAAAGTTTTCTCCTGAGTGGAAGAAGACACAGCACATCTGTTGTTGAAGCTTTACTTACCTGACACTAGAACCACTCACACAAACAAGTTCACATATGTCTGGACTGGCTGACGTAACAGCAGTGTGCTTGGCTCATGCAATTAAATATTGCTCTAATAACATCTGTACACTATCTTTCATGTACATTGCATTACTGTAAGTGCCTTGTAGCTGCAGTATGATGTTTCAATGACAGTTACACTTTTAAAACAGTTGATTGACAACAAGCCTTCATGAGAGTTCATTCAGGGATAATTGTATGCAAATAGTAACCGTTTTTTTTTGTGTCATCATCATCATCAGTTGTATTGACTCAACATGCATTGTCAATACAAACAGACATCTCCAAAATATGAGAGTGCACTGCTGAATAACACTGATGTAGCATGTGTGAAAAGCTTACACATCACTGTAGCAAACTTGCAAGTGTGTTACAGTGCAGACATAAAGTAAAAGACTAAATTGAGCCAACATCTGAAATCCAGATGCATTGGCTACAACATTACATTAATACCTACAGAAGCTGTGCAATCTACTTACATGACTCTTTGTTATTATTTTTTTTTAATTCTCTCCCCGAAGTGACCACTAGCAAGCTTATTTGCTTGACTGATGGCAAAGTAGTAGTGCATGAATAATCATATCTTAAAGTGTTGAACATAGAAAGGGAATTAGCAATAGACTGTAGTGCTCTGTGTCAGCCTTTGCACAAATAAGCAGTACAGGTATATGACTTTGCCTGAATCTGATGGAGTACAGAACAGATATGTGTTATGGTCATGTTTCATGTGTTGTGACTTACATATTTGTCATGACAGTTGTAGCCCTTCACTGCTTATATGAGTGATACAGGTGTGTAGTGACATGGGCCTCAAATACGGTGACTGTCCATGCATTTGTGGCATGTTCCAATTGTTGTTGTGTGATTGCATGTGTTTATATGTCATGACTGAGTTCTACAGTCAACATGTCTATAATGTGTCATAATTATTTTACCTCTGAATATGGATGTAAATGCAGCCTCATCAATCCTATCACCTTGTGAGTATATAGGCAATATGGTCCACATGTGACCATACTGGTATGGTTTTAAACAATAAAAAAGCACTGAATATACTTCATGTGTTGCAGTTATTTCTGGGAAGATATAATTATTTTGTAAATGATTATGAACACACGAGGGACCAGGCATGGTGAGAATATGGGTTATGGAAACAGTATCAAAGCAAGCAGATTTATTTGATGAGACAGAAAGGTTAAGAAGAGGGAAAGATTTGGAGACAGGATATAGGTACAGACATACAAAGAGAATGGTTTAGGTTTCATTTCTGCACATCTTTGTGGTGTCTTATCCTACATGTTCTGACCTATTTAAATGTATAGGTTCATAGGTAGGTACTAGGCTATTGGCCCTGGGGCCTATATAAGATGAGCCAAAAAGGTTCCCTGGCTTCCGCCACCCAAGAAAGCTATTTTCCTTTGCCTCTGTCTAGCAGAGCCATAGAAGTGATCCCTGGGGTGAATTTCCTGTTTCCCATCCAATTGTCGAGACTTTTCTTAAAGATGGCTAATGAGTAGCTTTGCTTGACATGAATGGGTAGTTTGTTCCAGAGCATGGGAAGTCTCTGGGACAGAAATCTATCCATCCAGCATGTTCTGTTTATTGTGGTGGCAAGGTTTAGATTGCTGGAGCATGTGGCTTAGAGGGATTGGGGTTTCTTTAAGTGTAGCTTGTCCAACAGATCTGGGTTTGACATGGCTTTGTATGTTAGGCAGAAGTCGTCTCTGCATAGATGATAAGCAACAGAGTAGAGCTGCAGTTTTTTGAGACTGTCTGCATATGGCATCTGTTTGAGGCTGGTAATCCTCTTAGTGAGGTATTTCTGTGGCCTTTCTAGTTGTTGTAGATGCCTTGCGAGGTACATGCCAAACTGGGCATTGTGCTTTATAATGAGTCTGATGAGGGATGAGTAGAGAGGAACAATGGCCTCTTTTTTTCTGGAGGTGAACCCCTTTGTGATGAGGTGTGCCATGTAGAAGGATTTCTTGACTACTATGGTGATGTGGTTATCAAAGGAGAGACTACTGTCCACCTGTGTCCCAAGGTCTCCTATCACACTTTCAGTGCTTAGTAGGCTACTCCCTATCTAGTAGTTATTGGGGACAGTGTTTTTATAAAAGGGGATAACAATACACTTCTTGGCATTGAGCTTGAGACCATGATTTTGACACCAAGCATCACTCTCAGTGAGGCCCCTTTTTAGAATGTCCACATCATTAGGCGATTCTATTATGGCACCTAGATTGCAGTCATCTGCGAACTTCATTAGCCAAAGACCTGCTGTATTAGCCTGAACTTCTGAGAAGTAGATGCCAATCAGGAGAGGACCCAGGACTGAGTCATGTGGTCCTCCACTTGTCACTGGTCGGAAGTTGGATTTGGAGTTGGCTACTTTCACTGTGTGGGTTCTGTCAGTGAGCCAGTTGGCCACCCATCTTGTGACATAAGGATTTATGCCCAGTCTAATGAGTTTATCTATAATTCCAGAGTGGGTAATTATGTCAAAAGCCTTGGTGAGGTCAAGCTAGGCTGTGTGCACCACCTTACCCTCGTCCACAGCTCTGGTGATTGCTTCAAAGAAGTCAATCAGGTTTAGGAGACATGACCTAACTTTTACAAATCCAAACTGAGTGGGGTCCAGAGCTTGGAGGTTACCTATGTTCTTGTTTATAACCTCCAAGATAATACATTCCATGGCCTTGCAGACCAGGCTCATCAGGCTAATGGGGCGGTAGTTCCTAGGGTCCATGGCGGCACCTCCTTTGTAGAGTGGGAAAAGCATTGCTATTTGCTATTCAGTAGGCACAAAACCTGAAGTGAGGCTATGACTGAACATGGTACTTAGCTGGGGTGCCAGTTCATTCTGTAGTTTGTGCAGAATATAGCCTGGGATGTTGTCAGGTCCCATGGTTGCTGTGTTCTTGGCTTTGGAGTGTGCGGTCTTTACTTGTGCAGCCGTGATTACAGGGGCTTTGCATTCTTCTGGTATAGTGATGGGCCCTTTGGGGGGGTGAGGGGGGGTGAAGTTTGCACTGAACCTATCTGCCAGGATGTTGGCAATATCAGTTGGTTCTGTATATCTAGTGCCATTGTGCTGTAGCTCAGAGCAGATCTGAGTGTTGCCATTGAATGCTTTGTGGTTGTATTTAGAATCAGTGGTTATTTTATTTTCATAACTAGCTTTGGAGGATTTTATGAGTGATCTCAGCTTCTTACTGAGGCTAAGCAGGGAGTTCCTGCAATCAGGGGATTTTACTCTTTTTTTGCAACAGCTTCTTCCTTCTGTTGTGGAGTTTGTTTATGGCAGGGGACCACCAGATTAGCTTACTTTTTTTGGAGGATAGAATCTTGGTTTTGTTGGGGATGGCATGATCTATGCACTTGTGTATGTGCTTATACAGTGAATTTGTATAGGATTCAGCAGTTGTACCTCTATTTTCCATCTGTATGGGTGTTGTGAAGCTTGCCACTTCTGTCTTTAGAAGCACGAAGTTGGCTTTGGAGAAGTTTTTTATGGTGGTTTCCTTAATGGGGGGGTATGGGGGCAGGATATTGATGTCTAGGGTGATTAGCTTGTGGTCGGATCTGACCAATGAGGAATTGACCTCTGGCGTGGAACATCAGTTGCCCATAATGGTAATGACCAGGTCCAGGATATTGCTACCCCTGGTGGGGGTATGGAGAAGCTGATCCAGGGCATTGAAATTTATGAATTCCAGAAAGCGCTGAGCAAATGAGATAGTACATGAGTAGTTTTCCCAGTTGATGGTGGGGTAGTTGAAATCCCCCATTATTAGGGTATTACAGAAGAAAATGTATGTTTTTTCCTAATGCCTCCAATTATCAATGATTCTCAAGAAATTCTCAGGAGATGACAACGAACATTAAGAAATGTTATCATCCTTAGAAAATCTGTACACTTCTGTTGTATTGCTGAGTACAATAAAAGGCATTTTACAGGCATGAATTAAATCAATGCACCATCCAGTAAATATTATACTACAACTTTAATTTTACTGGTTTGAAGGGACACTTGCCAAAGAATAAGGCAAGGGAGAATGTAGACATCAGGCTTCATCACAGTAATGGCAACTGTAACATTAAATAAGGTGTACATTACAGCCAGCAGCATAATAAATGATCCAGTGCAGAACAGAGATGTGTTATCTAAGGAAAGGTTTGGACAGCATGTTTCATAACAATATTTGCAATAAGAATGTCCTATATAGTTTATATTCTACTATCCTGTCTGTTTGAAAGAAGATTATAACTGTCTTCTCATACTGCTATTAGCCTGTCTGCATATAAGTCATTGAGTGTAAGCACAGTAGCGTAAAGAGTACTGCGACCAAAACCACAAACTCACAAGATTTTGCCATAAGCTATGTACTGCCAATTCTCCTAAGTTACAGTTGCTACACAGCACCAGGCATCATGCAATTGCTGGTTATAAATGCATTTCACATGAGTGGAGTTGTGTAACCCAAGTAATACATGCTGGGGCATGTTACATACATACATCAGAATATATACCATCCTAAACACATAGTTGTGATATGTGATGAAACACACTAATTGTAATAAAACTAATGTGCACATCATTCCTATGCACATGCATTTTCAATTAACTATCACCACTGTCCTTTTCAAAATACTCAACTCACATTGTAGTGGACTTATCTGGCAGGCTTTAATTATACAGTTGTTAAAAAAAATCATATTTATGATACTCCTTTTTATTTAGTGGTACATTCCTAATCAAAAGTTTGGAGCATTTTTACCTGGAAATTCCTTCACGGAGCCTTTTTTACTTCAGATAAAACAACCAAATTCAATAAAACAGATAATATTATTTGTTGGAGATGTCTAAAGCATTGCAATGCAGATTGGTTTCACATTTTTATGAATGTCCTAACTTAAAGCTATTTTGGGAAAATATTAATGATTTTCTTAAAGCTTTGTTTTCTGACACATTTTCATTAACCAAAACAATATTTTTAATGTAAATAAAGGTTTTATTTTGCATAAATCTAATTCTTACATTTTATGGGCAATTCTAGCAATAGCTAGAAAATGTATCACTAGAAAACGGAATTCTGTCACCCTTCCAAATATCGAAGATTTCCTGACTTTGTTAAAAGAATTGATATCTAAAGAAAAGAGAAAAAAATAACTCAGAATTCCTCTGACGATCTTCTTGAACAATCCTCGGATAAAATTTTCTTCTCTCAGAGGAACTTTTCAAATGAACTCTAACTCTTTCTGAAATCATACATGTCTTGTAACTGTTTGTTTTTATTTATTGGAACCTTTTAATAATCATTTCAGGCCTATGTATATATTGTAAATAGTTACATTGTTTCTTGTTTTAAAAAAAATTTGTTTGTTCAAATATGTACTTACTTTGTTATTTCAATCAAGAATTTAAATAAAAATATATGAGTACAAAAAAAAGTTTGTGACAAATGTCATTCTGACCCACTCAATAAAATTTCATTCTGATCCCCTCAATAAAATTATCTGTAAACTGGATTTGAACCCGGCGTCACCTGCCCTCTTTTTGAAGGTCTGTTCATTTACACACTATATCACAGATACAGATAGCTAACAGGTGCATTTTCTTCACTCAGTACTGTCCAGAGAGCTGAGAAAAGTACAACAGTGGCAGGCTCATTTCTGCTACAGAAGGCAGTCCAAATTAAAATTTCCATTTTTGTCTTTATATGTGACATGTCATTTCACATTGCAAAGTGGTGCGCAAATGCAAAAGTCCCAAAAATTATATAAAACCATACTTCCAATCTATAAATAAACAGAGCTCTTACACCATTGCTCTGACACAGTAATTTTTTGAACATTGGCTTGACACATCATACCTTGCATTTCTGGTACACATCATCAGGGATTCAAGTAATGTCAATTGTTCAGAAAGAGAACACACAGAAAATTACATTATCTCATTTGTGACACACCACATACAAGTCATAATGACATACTCTGAAAGGGAAATATATTACTGTCATGACTAAAATTAGGTTACATGGGTAAAGTAATAAATTCATCATGTTAGGATTCCCACCTAAATTACACTGTCATCACTTTCAAACCTCCCTTCACTAACATTATTGCTAGAACAAATGCTAAACTTGCATAAACATTTTATGACTTCTACTTTTTATTATATTATCTGTATTACTTTTGACTTTATCTTTATTTTAACATCTGTGTTCTTTAAACGCATACTCCCTGATTTTGTATTTGTATTAAATTGTACATTTATGCTTTTGTATACTGTATATTCCATATTTTACTTATGTTATATTCTGTTAACTGCTTTTGGAGCTCATCTCACCAGGCCTCCACTGAAAATAGGCTATGATTGGCCAAGTGGAGTTCCCCGGTCATCAAACTGTAAATAAATAAATAAAGAAATAAATAATAGTACATTTCTGATATCACACTTTATAAACTGTTACATTTGATGTCAAGATTATCAAATGTTCTATTCACAAGAATAATAGTATATTTTCAAGGTCTATGTTAAATCAGCTAATGCTGATTTATCAACCCACTTTAAGCAACAACTTAAAATCCCAAACACTCAAAACAGAGATTTTTTTTTTCCCAGGGAAAAAAAAAATCGCTATTCCACAAAAAAAAAAACAAAACAAAAAAAAAAAAAATTCAGAACAGTAAATAAAGTGGGGGGCTTTGTCCCCCCATACCCCCCTACTTAAATATACCAACTTCGAGATTGCACCACAGTGGAGGAAATGGCAAAGTCCCAAAAACGGCCCAGCAATTTTCAGCTTTCACTTAAAGAGGGTCGATAAATCCGTGTTCGCTGATTTAATATAGATGCTATTTTCATAGGTTCATAGGTGTGTACTAGGCTAATGGCCCTGGAGCCTTTACAAGCCTAGCCCATAGGATTACCCTGGCATCATGCCACCCGACCTTAGTTCCCAGTACCTCTGTTGAGTAGAGCCACTGGAGTGATCCCCGGGGTGAATTTTCTATTTCCCATTCACTCCTCAAGATTTCTCTTGAAGAAGGTCAGGGAGGTGCTCTATTTGACATGTATGGGATGTCTGTTCCATAGCATGGGCACTCTCTGGGTTATGAACCTGTCACTCCAGTATGTTCTGTTCATTGCGGTAATGAGGTTGAGGTCTCTGGAGCATGTGGTGTGGAGGTATTGGGATTTCTTTAGATGTAGCATTTCTAACAGAGTTGGGTCAGACATGGCTTTATAAGTCAAGCAGAGATCACCTTTAAGTAGGCGATATGAGACAGAGAATAGTTGAAGTTTTTTGAGTCTGTCCATATAGGACATGTTTTTAAGGCCTAGAATCCTCTTTGTGAGGTACTTGTGCGGCCTCTCCAGTTGTTGCAGGTGTCTAGTGAGGTACATGCCATATGGTGCATTGTAATGTCAACAAAATATTGGTAACAGCAATTCACAAAGACTATACATTACATCTTTATCATTTAGCACACAGACTTAGGGTGTACAGTTCATATCCCAAAATGTTTTTTAACACTTTGTTTAAACTATAAGCAAAATTATCTTTACTATAGATTTGAACTCACCAGTGTCTCTGCTTTTTTGCTTCCTACTGAATGTATTAACAGCATATGCCAGTGATGTAGTTAGTTGACATGTGCATTTTCTTCACTCAGTACTTTATAGGGTGCTGGTAGCAGCACAACAATCCCAGGCTCACAAAAGGCAGCCCAAATAAAATTTTTCATTTTTGCCTTTGGATATGAACCATGATTGTGTGCTATTGAGCAGTGCACAAACAGAAAAGGCAAAATAAATAAATAAAATAAATAAATATGTAAAGACTACAACTGAAGGATATATTTATGAAGGAACAGAACACATAGCGGTAACATGAAATATTCATCCTTTTCATATTTGGCTGTCATATCACAATTAACATGATGGCTTTCATGTAATTGAAATTGTTCAGTAAGGGGATACACAGAAAACCACAGGAGCTCATTCTTGACACAATATATACAATAAAAAATATGCAAAATTTTTGAAATAAAATGTATTACTATCAGGATAACTAATTGTGACATATGGATAATAAAACCAGCCTATATGATGCATATGTCCACATTCATCATTTTACTGCTTCTGTGTTATCATGCAAACTTTCATATGTTACATCATCATTAGCGCATATTGTTATTAATAATTAGAAATGTTGATTTTCCAACAACATATTTGTAACAGTGATTCACATGGATTACAGGTAAGAATTTAGTATGTATAATGTAGCCTGTTCATTTCATATACAGCACTGGGTGTCAGTATTTATTGTGAACCCTGTTAGAAAAAATATCTGAAAAGTGGTCTCAAATCTTGAAATATTTCTCCTTTTTTCATCTCACTTCACTTACACCTTGTGCTACAGAAATAGGTAGTTGATATGTGCAATTTCTTCACTCAGCACTGTCCAGACTGCTGCCAAAAGTGCACCCACAGCAGTCTCAATTGTGTTAATGATGGCATTCCAATTTAAATTTCTGAGCTTTGTACCTTAGGAATTGAACTGTATATCACTGTTACTGTTCCCTGCCACTTGCAAATCAACAGTGCACAATGCCAAAATGTGTGTAAAGGATGAAGAGAAGGAAAAAAAAGGAAACATTAGGAAAGAGGTATTTAAAATGTAACTTCCTGATGCTTTATCAACTTTGCTTTCTTGTGACATGAACATATGTTCCTTAAACATCCCTATGTTCACAAAACAGCACCCTCTCTGGATCTGAACCATCAAACCATTTCATTAACAACACACATTTGAAATTATTTTCACTACTAGCTAAAGAAATAGACATATATTAGAAAGAAGAAAAAGCAGATTACATGTACTCAAGATGTGACATTGTATCAACTGATTAAAGGTACAACATAACCAAGTTCTAAAAGTTGCACTTTGTAATTTGCCAGATGTGTGGATTAATGAGATTTTGGCAACAGTTAAGCTAATAGTTCCTCTTACAATATAAAAAAAAATATTTGCAACACTGCAGTAGTTTTCTTCTCGTTCTTTTCTTAGTACTATTCTTTTTTCCATGCTTTTCTAACATAAATCAATCTCTTTTGATTTGCTTTAGATATCCATTGCAATGAGTAATGCACTTCATTAGAAATTCAGCCACATTTTTACACAGAGTCACAGCTGTGTTTCATAAACACTTCATAAAAATGCTTTATGAATATTTCTCTCAAGTTTGTTAATGTAATCTCTGGCTCTTTGTTAAGTCTCGTCTCCATGACACAGCCTCACTAAGTGTACACCAAAGAGGAAAGAGTGTGACACACTGATTCTTCTTGCAATCAAACTAATCAGTCACACTTAGAAGTCCTTGGTTCATCCTTGTAGTGTTATGGCATGTGCAAGCAAACATGTTGGTACTCACACCAGGTTTACCTGCTCTGCAGATTGGGGAATTCATGAATGTTAATGTGTTCACACCAATTTGCATATGCACAGTGCTCAGAGAGCTGAATCTGTACTATATAAAGCTAATCATATTGGTAAGGAACTTGTATCATAGTAGAGGAGACTGTTGGGTCCAGAAAGGCAAAACTTTTTTCTACTTTAACAACTGAATTGCTGTAAAGGTATGTTGCCTTTTTTTACAATGTGATTTATTTTTACCTTACTGATGGTTTATATTTCACAGTATCCATTTGTTTACTGAATGCATTGTTTGTCCATTGCAGTTGGTACAGCCATGTGTAATTTCTTTGACTTAAAACATGTTTGAAAGTAAATGTTACCTACTATTAAATTATTTGGAAACATTCACAGTTATTGCAGAAAAGTGCTGTATCACTTATTAGCAATGTCAGGGTTTTCTCATTCATAGCCCAAAAAATGCTTTAAGCCTGTGACATATATCTGCCTGCCCTCAACACAAGTAGAGCTCCAAAGAATTTTGTATCCCTTTCTTAATTGAAAAGTTTAAGTCATTTTGGTTAATGTTGCTGTGCAGAACAGTTACACAACTGTTGTTGTCATTTCGGATTTTTAGCATTGCTTTTCATTTCATTTTTTTTGGGGGGTGGTACTGTATTGTCTCTGTGTAATCATACAAAGCCTTAATATTTTCAATTATTTTGTGCATGATTGCTGAATACATCCATATGTATTTATTTTGTTAACAATCACTTGTTGCTTAATTTTCTTTCTTTTTTTTTTTTTTTTGTTGTTCTTTTATGTTTCATCTCATACAGGGCTATGGAACCTAATATACCTGGACCCCCACCTCATAAACTGCCATACACTGATGTAGACAATGAAGTTATTATGCAGGCACTACAGTAACATGGCTCATTCCTCTTAGACAAATGCAGAGGTGACAAGTTCTCCTATGACCATATCTGGAAGCAGGTGGTCAACAATGTCAATGTGCTCAAAGACCATGGCCGTACTTATCAAAAAACAGAGACTGGTTCAGTGTTATGATAATAAATGCCAAACATAGGGTGACTGCAAGTGTCCAGGAATGAATGGCTACAGGGGGAGCTCCTGCTACTGAAACACCACTGACTGAGATAAAGGAGTTACTTTCCACTGTCAGAGATCCAGACAGCTCATCAGGGGGTGACAAAGAATCACTGATGGTGCTGAAGTGGAGGACAATGAAAGTATATCTACTGCTCAACTTACATGTATGCCATATAGTTAAATAATTTACATTGGATATAAAGATTGAGTGAGAAAGGTGGGGGAGAAGAGACAATGGGAAACAGAGAGAGAGAGAAGGATGGAGGATTAAATTTTGCAGATGTGAAAGGGATTGTTTTGTCTGGTTTGTGTCATTTGCATAGTGATACTTACCATCTGTGTTTTATCACCCTTTCTGACCTATAGGCACATCTGGTTTGGATTTTGCACAACCACCTGCACATGGTAAGCACACATTATTTTATTGGTATTACTGCGCATAAAGTCATTTTATATATGGAAGAAAGTATTTTTTGTAATGTTTTAGCAGCTATTTTTGTTTAAAATATTTTACATAACGTAAGTTTGATCATTTTTTATTCTATTCCTCTCTTTGTAGTGTTGATTACTTGTTATCATAGGTGATCCCGACAGTGGCAGTATGGAACTCCTACTGCCTAATGTCAGACTATCAGTAGTTTCTATTTATGATGACAGTGATGAAATTGCACAGTCTGGGGGTGCAAAGGGTCAGTCTGACTCTGACGTTGTGGCTCACACATCCACTGCCCATATTTCAGATGCAGTCAGTATTCCTAAGCATACCTAGGCCACAGAGACCTTAGACAATGGACTGATTGAGGGTGACAGAGCTGAACAGAGTAGTGTAGTTGCTGCAGTTGCAGAGCTGATTGAGTCTCCACAGAGACATTGTGAAGGTGAAATGCCACACAGGGGGGCTGCTAGAGGTACTTGGGGGAGACCTGCTGTCTACCCTACCCCTGATGTTGGTGTGTCAGTAGGTACCACATGATGTATATGTTGGGCAATCACTGAGGCACAAGCATGTTCCACCAGGGCCTCAGAAAAGGGTCTACATTTGGCTATCAAAAAAAAAAACCTCAAATGTCTAATTAACATATGTAAAACATCTAAACATTAAATTACCAAACATGGCTTACTTAGAAAATAAATTCATCGAATGGCCATAGTTGGCCAACAACTAGGAAGTACCACAATGCATAAGGTAAGCGAAGGAAACCTTTTAAATTTGCCCTATTCCCCACTGTAGTGTGATCTTGAAGTCGTCAGTGTACAGTATATAGTTGGGGGGGTGGGGGACAAAGCCCCCCACCTTGGTTGACTCCATTTGCGATGCTGGCCATCTATGGCTATTTGATAGATTTATTTTTTAAGTAAGAAATCTTCAGTAATTTAATGTTTAGATGGTTTAAGTGCGATAATTAGCCATTCAAGGACATTTTTTTCAATAGCTAAACATTGACCCTCAGAAAAAGAGAGTGAGAGTACTAAATGTTGTGCATTCTGATGTGAGGGACACCTGAAGAGTTTCGTTATTCTCTGCACAGGATGAATTACACACTAGATTGGGCTACAGATGCGATGTTTGCTCTGAGAGTGTTGATGGAGAAGAACAGAGAAGGTCAGACGGAGTAGAAATTGTGTTTTTATAGACTTAGAGAAAGCATATGCCAGGGTGCCTAGAGAGGAGTTGTGGTATTGTATGAAGAAGTCGGGAGTGTCAGAGAAGTATGTAAGAGTGGTACAGGATATGTACGAGGGTAGTGTGACATTGGTGAGGACTGCGGTGGGAGTGACAGATATGTTTAAGGTGGAGGTGGGATTACATCAAGGATCAGCTCTGAGCCCTTTCTTATTTGCAATGGTGATGGACAGGTTGACAGACGAGATCAGACAGGAGTCCCCATGGACTATGATGTTTGCAGATGACATTGTGATCTGTAGTGAGAGTAAGGAACAGGTGGACGAGACCCTGGAGAGATGGAGATATGCTCTTGAGAGAAGAGGAATGAAGGTCAGCAGGACTAAGACAGAATATATGTGTGTGCATGACAGGGAGGATAGAAGAATGGTGAGGATACAAGGAGTAGAGGTGGCGAAGGTGGATGAGTTTAAATACTTGGGATCAATAGTTCAGAGTAATGGTGAGTGTGGAAGAGTGGTATAGAAGGGAGTACAGGCAGGGTGGGGTGGGTGGAGAAGAGTGTCAGGAGTGATTTGTGACAGACGAGTACCAGTGAGAGTGAAAGGGAAGGTCTACAAGAGGGAAGTGAGACCAGCTATGTTATATGGGTTGGAGACAGTGGCATTGACAAAAAGGCAGGAGTTACAGCTGGATGTGGCAGAGTTAAAGATTTTAATATTTGCACTGGGTGTGATGAGGGTGGACAGGATTAAGAATAAGTATATTAGAGGAGCAGCCCAGGTTGGAAGGTTTGGAGTCAAAGCCAGAGAGGCAAGATTACATTGGTTTGGACATGTGTTGAGGAGGGATGCTGAGTATATTGTGAAAAAGATGCTAAGGATGAAGTTACCAGGTAACAGGAAAAGAGGAAGGCCTAAGATAAGGTTTATGGATGTGGTGAGATAGGACATGCAGGTGGTTGGTGTGACACAGCAAGATGCAGAGGACAGGAAGAAATGGGAATGGATGATCCGCTGAGATGACCCCTAACAGGAACAGCTGAAAGAAGATGATGACTGGGCAGTGTCTGTAATGGACATCTGTTGAGAGTTGGTCAGCATCCACATGGCTAGAAAGCTGCTACATCACCAAGTGTTAGCAGATATGGCAGTGACAGATTTTGATGCCATAGTGTCACTACTTCAACTGCTCACAGTGATTAACGTGCCCTCACAGAGATAAGTTAGTCCATGGTGTTGTGATCATGGATGCAATAACAATGAGATCTCATACAGCAATCATGGTTCACATTAAGGTAGCAGCCTGATTTCTAGCCAGAGCTATGGAAGTAACAGTGCTACTACTGGCAGAGGTAGTTCTCATGGCCAAGGACAACAGTGCTGAACTGGCCATGCATGGCTCACACCTGTTCAGGACATAGTACTGGCACAGTGCTTAAATGTGTTCATGCAGATGCACCCACACACACACACACACACACACACACACACACACACACACACACACACACACACACACACACGCACACGCACGCACACACATGCACACACGCACACACACACACACACACACACACACACACACACATGCACACACGCACACACACACACACACACACACACACACACACACACACACACACACACACACACACACACACACACACACACACACATTCAAAAACAACTTGCTTACACACTCACACATGTGCATGCACATGCACACACACATTATATAAGCACTACTGTTGACTGATATAAATCTCTTGCTACTGGCTCTGATAATTATATGCATATTGAATAAATCATTACTCACACACACTCTCACTTCTGTGGCAGCAGACTTACCCTTATACTCTACTCCACCCCCCCGCCCTGTGTAAGTGATGATGACTATGGCCTACCCTTTGCACATTTCTTTGTGACTTAGGGTTGCCTGTACTCATAAGCTTGCTTTAATGTAAATGTATTGCACAAGAAATATTTTTTATTTATTGTTCCTACTCAGTTATGAATGATTAGTTAAGTAATTGTTGACCCTTATTGTATTTCTGATTGGATTCTTAGTATTGCATTCATACTAAATCATTAATTATTGCTAATTGCACTACTTGTGCAAATTATGCTAACATTGACCTGCTCAATGTTGGTTTGTGTACATTGGTCAACTGAAATATGTGATGAACAGTATTGTTCAAAATTATAGCTGTGTATTGTTTAAATCAGTAATAAGCTAATACTGACTTTACTGCACACCTGAGACACGTTTCGTGTTAGGGATATATCAATATTTGCATATGAGAGTCATCAATTCTATAACTCTTTTTATTCCTACAGGTTCCTTACCTACCTTGTTAATACTGCAGCTACAAGATGTATCTTTGAGGGTTGTTTCTATCTGATGCTAACATCACAAATCCATTACATGGTTAAGTAAAGGTTGTGGACTTTTGCAAGCGTCAGTTTCATTTAATCTTTGTATGTGTATGGGACCTACACTTATGTAGTCAGTGTGACTGTTATCTTTTGCCTCTTAGCCAGAGCCATGGCATACTGTGCACACCTATGTCTTCTGGCACCATCTGCGGCTGGTAGGTCTCCCTCAGACTTCTCATCTATATGTACTGCAGCTACTGACCCTACCTATGGTCCTGAAAACTGTGGTCTTGACTCTTGTTGTTCTTGTTGAAGCTGTTTCCAGAGAATTATATTATGCAACATGGCACAGACTGTGAGTATTTGGGCAGAGGTTGTTGGGACATGCTGCAGGGCACCATCTGATGTGTCTAGTCATTGGAATCTTTATTTGAGCAGGACAGATATACTTTCTATGATATTCTTAGTTTGAGCATGGGCATTGTTGTGTCCTTCCTCAGTGAGATTGTGTGGGTTTCACAAGGATTCTATGAGCCAAGGTTGCAGTGCATAACCTGAATTCCACACTATACGGTCTCATGGAAAGTCACCCCTACAAATTTTATGCACAACTCACAGGTGTGCCATATATGTGAGTTGTGAAAACTGCCTTGGTTAACTCCACACACATTGTAGATGATCACATGGGTGTTACAGAGAACTTGACAGCTTATAATATAGTATTCTTTTCTGTTAATTTAGCTCCTTGCTCAGCTGGTAGGGTTTTTATTTCTATGTGTGCGCAATGTATGCCTCTCAAAACTTCAGCATAGTGTGCAACTGTATAAAAATCTTGTATGGTTCTTGATCTCTCCTCTGGGGTAAGTGTGAAGCAGATATGATCCCTTTCACATTGTAGAATTTCATTAAAAATGATGTAGTATTCTAGAAACTAGGTCTGTGACACCCATAATATATCTCCTGTGTTCTCTAAAAAATACCCATAGCTGCTATATGTAATGTTATGCATACCTTTCTTTCCACTGTAATGGGTTCTCCATGATTTCCCCAAGCCTCAGGTGAGGATGGTAGAAGTTGTATATTTTCTCTAGTGTTTCCTTGTCCACCCTGTATCACTAGAATTTCTGTATCATAAAGTCCATGATAAGTTGAACGGTGTCTAAACAACATCTCCTTCTCAGCCAAGGTCTGCCAGCAGTACCAAAACCTTGAATTAAAGTCTGTTACACATACATGTTAATGATGGCAGCAGAAACCCCTAGCATATAGTTTTAAGTGTAGTAGTAGAGTTTTGGATATCAGGGAAAAAGGGAGCACTGAGTGTACAAACTCATTTTATACATCCATGAATAGCTCTGCCATATTGGATTGCTAATTTAGCATATATTTTGGCTACCTATGCCTTCATTAGCATTTTTACCATTTACCATTGATTGGTGGCTCTGCACTAAGCGCACAGCTCTTTAATGAAAACAAGATATCACTCTATTGTGAGTAAGATGTGCACACAATCGCAGCACTGAGTGTAGGTATTCATGAATCTGGCCCAGTGTTTAAGTTTATAGATCCTTCAGGTAAATTATACCAGTAACAACAGTCAAGTTAGCTAGACAAGACTCTAGGAAACCTCCAGATGACTGGGAAACATGAAACATTCCAAAACACTGCAAGTTGCTACAGAAGACATCCTTTGGTCATTTAAGGTTCAGAGCATTTAGCACCCTGTGAATAAACACTCAAACGTAAAAAATGATGCACTCCATATTTTTCATGCTGCTTTCTGAAGAGAAATGTTTTCATTCAGCGGCTACACACCTGACCTTTTCAGCCAATGCTTCCTGTAGGCACGTTTATTTTGCTGTCTACATAAAAAGCAATACAAGTCATTTCTTGTTGAATTAAAAATCACAGGACATAATCCAGATAGTGTCACCCTGTAGAAATACACTGCATTACAAATGTAGTACTTGAGTACTGAAATTGTTTTTGTAGTAAATGAATTGCTCTTTCTACATCCGTAGTACATATATGTGTGCTATATTATTCTTAAGCTTAATGGTTTTCTTCTTTAGGCAAATATGTTGCATTAGACAGTGCTCCAGAACTGAATATGTGCACAGATATCTGAATGTCTTTGAAAAGAACCATATATTTTAGCAAAAGGTGAACCCATGAGACACGCATCCTGGTGTGCATATCTGCAGCCCGTGTTTACCCACCGATCTATGTAAGAGCATGAGAAAGATACTGCTTATGTTTTCAGTAGCTGAAGCATTCAATTTTTGTCATGATTCAAAGAAGTATGATTTACCTCTTTAATATTTGTAGATTTTATTAAACAAAAAATATCAATACGTTTTTTACGACTAACTCATTCTAGTATTCCAGGGGGAGCAATGCAAAACACAGAAACACATTTAAGCTTCCATGAAAGCACTGCTAATGTTTCTCCTTAAACAAGACAGTGTGGATTTTTATTGGGCCATCATTTACACTACAAGTCTCTACTTTATTTTTCCTCTGGTATCAGATATAAATAATTAGCACAGTATATGTGAAAAGGCGTGCTAATTTTAAAGGGATCAGATTTTTAGAGATAACAATGTTAAATACCTTAAAAAATTATCCCTTTGCTGCTATTAAAAATCATCTGTTTTATTGGCATGCAATATTTATTCATTTCCATTGTCATATCACATGCAGTTTCTAAAGCTATGCATGAATTCTTCTTAGCTCATTAAAATATTATTTATCAAAACATAGAAGTTCTCCTACATGAGTGACAAAACAGAACACATTGACCTAAAATTAGTGTGTCTGTTGATTCATGGTACAAATGAAAGTTATTATTCCAAAATCAACATACATTTATTGACATGGTTATACTGCAGTATTAGGAACTTTGCATATGATATTCCACAGATTTCATTATTTACTCAATGAAGTTGCTAACCTCAGAAAAATAACATGCTCGGATCCAGCTTTTTGTCAGATTTAATCACTTATCTGCAGAGCTCTGGTCTTTTTTTTTTCCTCTAGTCTTCTTAGCAGGCAGGAATATCTGCAGAGTTATCCATGTAGCTAATCATATGAGATGGTACCAGGTAACATAATTGCCCTCAAAACAAACCCATGAAGTCACCTCTGTTTTATGAAAATCTAGTAGAAATTGTCCCATCTCACACTGACTCATGCACATGCATGGACACACTGCTCAGTTCTGTTTTTATTTTCTTAATATCTGAAAGGCAGAAAAATGGAAAAACACTTTTTAAATACATCTCTCCATTTCAGCTATTTGCCTTGTAGTTCTTTTTTTAAACAAGCAGCATCTTTATTAAACCATCACTTAAGACATCAATTATAGCCTACCTACTCATTTTCAGTCAAACATTACATAGCTCATTTAAGTCCTGCCTTCTTTTAAACCTCATTCCTCCCCTGTATGTATTATTCCCATAATTCCCATTTTTCCTATGTAGTTTGCGCCTATCCATGTTTATCTCTGTTACTATACTCACTATTTTGAATATAGTTGGTTTACATTTTGATTTCTATTTTCTAGTAATTGATTTTTTGGCAACTACCATAATTAGACACATGAGGCTTTACCATATCTAGACAATTCTGATTTTGTATCATAGCTCAGAATAATCTTCTCCCTTGTCACACCAATCCTTGCCCCAGCATTTTGGCAGCCACCATAATTAGACACAGTGAGGTCTTACCATGTCTAGGCAATTCCAATTCTGTATCATAGCTCAGAATAATCTTCTCCCTTGTCACACCAGTCTTTGCACCCATCATCTCTGAGAGTGCATCCCGCAGGGAATCCTTAAAGTCCAACAAATCATGCCACTCCCAGAAAATATGTTTCCAAGTATCGCTTTATTCCCTGTCACACCAACATTTGCTGTCTACCCAAGGGAAAATTCTCTGGAGTCTACTTGGGGTATAAATATATCTATGTAAACATTTCCAAGCAAAAATCCTAAATCTTCTAGATTTTGTTTACCTGGTGGTCCTGTCAGTTTGCCCAGTTTGTTAGCAATAACTGCTTGCAGTTTTGTTAAGCTGAGATGCCTGCTTAAATTTAGAGGACTGTAACTGTGATCCCCAAAGTGTGGTAGAGTAGGTACTAAGTTTGTGGCTGTCATTTTTGAAGGGTCAGGACTTGCGGTATTTGGTCACACACCTGCTGGGGTTATTCCTAAGACTGTAAATGCAATCCTTTGGAGTATAGAACTGCAAACTGGAATTAGGGGTAGTACATACTGAGACTGTAATATCTCAGAGTATTCCCCTTTCTACAAGGTACAGTAATCTCAGAGTTAGCACATATTAAATGGCATATAAGGGGTACAGGGAAAAGCTTGAAATCTTTAAAGGAAGAGCAATTAGTTTTGGCAGCTGCTTTTAGTTTTATTGGAGCTCCTGCTTAATTTTCAGTTTATCAGGACTTGTAAAATATTACATTCTGTAATTCTAATAGGCAGCTATTAACCGGTTAGTATCTGTATAAATAAAATACCTCTGTAATGCTGTTGTCCCCAGTTCAAAAGCCTGCTGAACTGGTCATACTGAGGAGCAGTTCTTCAGTTCTGTAAGCCAGGGATACATGCAGAGCTGTCATTCAATTTCTAAGTAAGTGTAAACATGTGGATCTTCAAGATGCAAACAAACTTTTGTTAGAGCTGAAGGAGTGTAATAAATTGTGGATGTGTCTAACTCAGGGTAACTTAGGGTAACGTTTTTCATATAAAGAGCTGCCACAGACTCAGAAACTAGACTTTTAAGAATGTAAGTTAGTTTGTAGTCAGATGTGAAATGCAAAACATGAAATTAAACAGTTAATGAGTCATATTCTCAATCTCAGATTATATCCTCCAGGATGTTTTATACCAAATGAATTGTTGTATGAGGGTAAACAAATGGGGTGGCAGATTTAATTGTTTGTCATTTCTGATGGAATTCTAATGTAGAGTCAGAAATGAGTGATTTGTATTTTTGTTAAAGACTGAGGCTGACATATCTCAGAATTTACTTTCTACAGAATGCTGTTTTGGAGTAATTATATTGAAGTAGAAGGAGATGGGGGGCAGTTTAATACTTAGTGATCACAAATCTGAGTGTCGATTAATCATGTATCAAACATTAGTCATGGACAAGCACTATACATACCTTGCTCTGAAGAAACATTACACAAAAATGAAATACTGCAAAAGTATACAGTCCCGAGGCTGTTTTTACTAGGATGATGTGAAAAAAAGAACATGGAATTTAAGAGCAACATAACAAGCCAATCTTCAGTGGAAAAAAATGGTAGTCTTGTAGATAAATGGAGTGTTCTGGAGAGACCAAAGCAAGAAAAAAACAATAAAAGATTATACAGTTTAATACAGAGATACCTTGCAATTAAATGGAATGAATGCTCTCATATAGATTAGGACCTCTTTTTTGTCTCTTAAAATAGAGAAGAATTTATGGCAGATAACTACTCAACAAGTATTATAATCTATACTTTTTTAGGAACATATGAAAAATTTTAGGTAACTAACTGATCACAGGGACTACAACATGCTAGCCATATATACTGTAAAGCAGACAGACTTAAAAGTTTTTGCCACCTTTTACAAGATCCTAAATACTGCTCACATAGTAAACAGAGCAGGGCTGTACAAAATAACCATTGGGTTTAACCCTAGGTTTAATTTGTGTCTACCCATCCAGTTGTCAAGATAAAGGTAGCCAAAGTAGTGCTTTGTGGTAGAGAAGGATAAGGCCTTTACATTTCTTGGTTAGAAATCTTTGGAGCCTTTCCACTTGTGATATGATTGGATTCATGCATAAGAAAAAGAGTTCTTATTCAGTAATTGGTCTGATAAGAGATTGTTATGTCTGAAGAGGGCTATCATTTATAACACATGAGGTGGAAACAGTTTTTATGCCAAAGCTACTATTCAGAACATTTTTGAATTTAGCTTGAAAACATTTTCAGTACACAGGTTTGTGCATATTCTAGTCCTTTTTGGTGATCTTTGGCATCAGTAGATGAGCAATTAACCATGCCCATCTTGCAGCCATCCTCAAACCTGGTCAACTATGTGTCTCTGATTTTGGCCTGAGTGTTTGAAAATAAATGCTGAATAAGAGTGAGCCTATGGTGTCTCACTGGTTACAAGTTTGTGTTCAGAGAGGGCACCAGCAACTTTCACAACCTGAAATGTGTTGGATAGCCAATTTACAATTTCTTGGCCAATGTAGGGGGTTTACATTAAGTTTGACTAGCTTCTCCATAATACCAGCATGGGGGATAGTGTCAAAAGCCTTGACCAGATAAAGATAAATAGTGCATACAGAGTGACCACTGTTCACAGTCTTTTTAACCCTTTCAAAGAATTTTAATAGATTCTGGAAACAGGACCCGCTCTTAAAAAAATAAGAATCTAGATTAGTTAAGTTGAGTATGTATGCAGAAATTAGTTCTGCTATGATATCTTCTATGGTTTTACATATAAGGGTGGTGAAGTTGATTAACCTATAATTACCATGTCAGCAGAAGAGCCATACTTGTGTAGGAGAGACATGGTGGCCATTCTGCTAGTAATAGGTACAAACCTTAGACTGAGGCTGAACACTTTAAGTAGAGGCTCAGATAGTACACAACTTACACTGATGAGAAAGCAACCTGTTATGTTGTCTGTTCCCATGATAGCATTACTCTCAGCCTCTGACAAAGGTTTTAAGACTTGTGCAATTTGGTCCCATGAAAGTATTACTTTTAGCCTTTGGAAAGAATTCAGGACTTGCTCAAAGGTGACTTCATGAGAGAATGAACTTTGAGGGAAAGTGGGAACAACAGTTTGGGTAGGCAGAGTAAAGTCACCACTGAATTTGTTTACTAATATTAAGATTATAGCATGTGGCATTATTATGGATGAGCTCAGTGCATTGTTGTACATCATTCCTTAATTTATTGACATAACTAGAGAAAGATATGTAGTCTCCTTTGGTATCTCTAGTGGCATTAAGCTTGTACTCTGCTTTACATTTTCAAATAGTGCGTTTAATAATTTCCCTTCTCTTGTTATGCAGTTTACTGATTAGTTAATGTTTCAACAAGTGTATTAGCTTCATAATGGTAAATGTTTAGGAACATAAGACAACAACCAGCTACATCTGAATATCTTAAGCACAAATGTTCATAATCCCAAAAAATTACTATCATCATTTGTATACAGCCTTTGGGCCAGGTTAAAATAAATTAATGAAAAATGTTTTGTCTGTTTTCACAAAAAGTGTTCAACAAGCTTCACTTTCAATATTGAATCCCAAAGTGTGACTCATAAAAAAAATCTTCATCAAGAGTCCACATGAGGTAATTAATTAATTAACTGGGGAAATATGCTAAGTCACATGTTGGATTAGTATGTCTTTCTTTCACCAGCAGTTGATGCAGCAGTGACATCAGACAGAACACAAGGTGGGTAGTGGTCAGATGTACAGCTCAGAGACCTTTAAGTCCTAAAGATCAAAGATAAAGTCAATAAACTGTCTCAAATAGCTATAACTGTATGACATAGCTATTGGTCCAAAGAGTACACAGTGCATGCATGATATATGTAGTCACAACATCCAGTGGCCTATTAAGTTCAACATCGATGTTGACCTGTAAGAGCAAGTCAGTGCTGCAGATGGCATTTTTTTTTTATTTCTCCTGGAGGGCATGTGATCACATGTGAAAAGTCACTAGCTAGTTTTACTGAATGATCACCTCATAATGTCAATCTTACCCTGGAAATTCTGTCCTGCTATCTCTTCTGACTAAGAATAAGGCTTTCTATGTTTCACTCCATATTGGGTACCCTGTAGATTAATCATTGGTGTCAAGGACTGTCGCATACGTTAAACACATTGGTTAAGGTTGTCTTCTTTATTACAGCACAGATTGGGTCAGCAAAGAATTCTAAAGAGAAAGATTATAAATTTTAAACATAGGTTAGATTTGTCATCTGATTTAAGAAAGAAAGCCATAACATACACAAAAACATAAATCGTATAAAAAACTGACAAATGCAGATTTTAATGAATTCCAGTACCCAACATCAACCCAGTAAGCTAGTTTGAACTGGTAGCCTTCATGAAATATCAATATTTTTCTTCTTATAGCAGTCTCAGAAACAAGATGGAATCAGTTGTCTTATTTTTTCCAATTTCCTGTTTTGTCAAAATATGTCCATTATTAATAGTGACACTCTGATACAGTTGGGCTAAATAACTTTATACTCAACGCACCATTGCACAATCTTAGATTTAACATATTTAGACATACTACCATGTTGGGAAGGCAAACATACTTTTTTGTATATATTTTACCATTTCTGAAGGAGCTGGCATTTGGCAATTTATTGTCAGGATTAATTTCAACAAAACAATCACCAGTGGCTAGTAATGTACCTCCTATAAACATATTATGCAGATAACATAACTAAGTGTAGACATGCTATAATAAAATACCTACTTGAGAGATGCATATGTTGTGTGCAGAGAATGGGGAGAAGGAATGAATCGAATCAACTGAGCAGAAAAGCATGTAGGTAGAAGACAACTAAATCCCAAGTCATCCATAACACATCTTTAAAGTTTCATATATTGTCCTCAGGTGGTTTGTACCTTACAATAAAAACAAGGCTGTGAGGATGACATCTTTACGGAACTGCAGCAGCAGAGCCTCCACTGTTTTCTGACAGTGTTTTGGTATTAGATAAAAATGAACAAACACAGTAATCTATTTCCAGCCTCACCACCATGAGTGCTGAGGGAAAAAAAAACAGAGAAACTAGTGGTCTTAAAAAACTTAGTTGATGAAATCAGTCACAGTAATTCCCAAAAATCATGAAAACCAGGTAGTGTTCCAAGGCAAGAAGCTTTTATTTGTCACAAACATGTGAATCAGAAATATTTTACGATGTTAAACATAGCTTTTATACACTAAGAAGTAGATGTGGAAAATATATGTATTGTTTAATTTTAAACAAGCCTGTTCAAGGCAAACAATATAAACAGGGCTGTAAAATGCATTTTAGAATAAGTACCCAACCCCAGACACTACTACTGATTAAGTCAACCTAAATCATAGTTAACGAAAACACTACCTATCTATATGCAACCCACATTCCCAAATCAGGTATTAAAAAAAACATAACATACACATAAAAAGGCTGACTTTTAACTAAAATTGCTTTCAGCTAAATAATGCAATAAAAGCTTTGAAAGGTCTGTGACAAGAACTAAAATCATATATATAGCTAGATAAGTGGCAAGAGTTAACTAGATTGATACAAAAAATACACATAGTTATCTAACCATAAACATTCCCCAGGATTCATGAAGCTTGCGCCAGACGCCGGAGTAGTGTCGACGATCTAGCGCCAAATATGGCCACCGAGCGATTTAGGTACGAGCTGTTTCCACATGCACTACCAGCATACGCCAGAGCTGCGCAGCTCCCGGTGCATATATGCTAATTACCCCATGTGCAGCAGTGTAGCATGTAAATGAAGGTATATAGCGATTCATGAAGTGGTGCAGGTGTAGCGTAAGCATGAAGAAATGTAAACCAAAAAAATGGTTTACATTTTGTCAAACATAAAAATGGAGACATGAAAGCAGACCAAACTTATGTATTATAATGTTAATATATTCCAATGGCTAAATATATAGCCAATGGCATAAAAATCATGCACGACACATAAAAAATAACATTTAATGTCATGGCAACACTAACGTAAAGTAAAACCGCAGTGCATCTGTGCGCAAACAGGATCACAAGAAAAATATATTTAGATGTCATAAAACTGCAATGTAACACAATTCATGATATCCCCATAATAGTCAATGGCACGCATGCTACACCACAACCATGGCACAAGGGTTGCTAAGGGTCTGTGACAGTGTCCTGTGTGGTAACTAGGAATAAGTAGTCAATTCCATGCAAATGAGTCAAGTAATACTGAATCGCAAATACCCCACAGGAGTAAGGATGTACCACACGGCGTAGCGATAAAACACAGAGAAGTGGGCAGGAGGTAAACATGACATCAAGAGAGGGGTGCACCACCATAGCTGTAAGCACATTGGATCATTGCTAATCTGGGTTCCTGTTGCTAAGCAAAGCCGCAGGATAGGGGTATGGATGTAGCCATAGCTTTGCTTAGCTGAGAGCACACAAGGTAACCGAAAGTTCATGTGACTGTGGATGAAAACGTGCTCAAAACTCGGTAAATGGCTGTGCGCAGCGCGCTCCACAGCTGAAACAGGAATAATATGAGAAGACAATAAGGAAATGCTGCAGCATGGTAATTGGAGTACAAATGAGTAATTAACACCTAGGAACTCACAGTGGGCCATAGACAACAGCTAACAAGGCTGCTAGCAGCTATCTGCAGAACAGGAAAGGGGAGGTGCTGTACAGCAAAGAAAAGAGAACTGTCACAGCAGAACAAAGCAAACTTGCAGTAGATCAGCTACATAACACATTTCGCTACACAAGCCTGGGTTGGGAAAGTACAAAATAAGAAAGGTGGCAGCTGGATGCATGCCGAACAATGGGAGGGGAATTGGGGGGAAAATTGAAGTAAAGGGCAATAGCTGAATCACGGCAGCCAAGTGTAAGTCAACACCAAAGGCCCCACAATAGCAATACCTGCTGTAAAACCAATAATTAAGATACCCCACAGCTGGAATTGCACAAACACACCCAATTACACCAGCATCATCCATTGCACAATAGTATAAGGTGTGAAAGCCCCATACACACACACACATGTGTATTCCCAGACACTCTGCACCATTGGTGTACACAGATGGGGAACTTTTAATATGTACATGTTAGGGGCCACCATAGCTTTGATTCAACAGTATGTGTTGGAGACTGACAGTGGTGTGAATGATGATGCTGACAACCATCTCAGGCACTGGAGGAGGAGAAGAGTGTTCAGACTCAGGGTAAACTACCAGGGGCTACATGATCTGGAGATAGTAGAGCATTACAGGGTGGACAGGGACATCATACAACAACTTGTTGAGCTGTGCCAGCCATGCCTTAGAGTCAGAAGTAACAGAGCGGAACCCATTCCAGTGGACATGAACGTATGTGTAAGCTTGAGAATACTAGCCACAGGTACCTTCAAAAGGCCAACTGGGGATATCATGGGGATCTCACAGGCATCAGCATCCAGGGTACTCCACCAGTTCCTGGATGCCATGTTACCACATGCCAATGAGTACATATACTTCCCCCTAACGCAGGAAGAGTTGGCCAGCAATATGTGTCTCTTCCACCGTGTGGCAGACTACCCGGAGGTATTGGGTGCAATAGACTGCATGCACATACACATCAAGTCACCACCCGGTGAGCAGGGTAGGTGCTACATAAACCACAAGGGATACCCCTCCATCAACTGCCAGGTCGTGCGCAATGCCCAGGGCATTATCATGGATGTGTGTGCTGACAGCCCTGGAAGCAATCACGACTCCCACATCTGACATACCTCACAGCTGTATCAGGTATTTGCCAGGGAGGACATCCCATATGGGGGATACTGGCTATGTACTGGAACCGTGGATGATGACTCCCATCAGAAAGGCACACACAGCCACACATGAACGCCATAATGAGGCACATGCAGAAACCAGAATCATCATTGAGTGCATGTTTGGGATGCTGAAATCATGGTTCCGTTGCTTGGACATATCTGGTGGAGCCTTGAAGCACTCTCCAGGCACGTGTGCCCACATCTTCATAGTATGTGCCATGCTACACAATATGATCCTGCAGAAACAGCTGCAGCAGTGACAGAATGGTGAAGGCCCTCACAGCCCACCACCATTGCCAAGTGACCCACAGGCACAGAGGGACTCAGATCATGAACACCCTGTGCTAGCCCCAGTAGGCAGATGGAGGCATGCCCAGTATGCCCATGCCTTGGCAAAGAGCAAATGTATAGCACACATACACTGACAGCATAGGCACTCTTGGACTGACACCCTTCTCCACCTGCAGACACAGCAAACGTGGATGTCAGACACACACGACCACCTGTAAATTGTCATGTATAGGTGGTCTACTGTGTGCATCCTACATAGGTAGCCCTCAACTATTGTACATACAACCGCCATTGGCACAAGGTAAGTCAATACCTGAACAGTAAATTAAGCTATCAGCATATGTCCATACTGTATGTAGAGGTTCATAGATACATAGGTAGGTACATGCCCAACTGCCAAGGCCACTCATAAGCATAGGCAAAAAGTGTCTGCTGTTGCCACCCCATCAATTAACTAACTGTCCCTCTGTGGAGCAGAGCCAATTGCAGGATCCCTGGGGTGTATCCACTGTTTCCCCCCCACTCTGCAAGGATTCCATGGAGTGTTAGTGAGGGGTTTTGTATAATGTAATCAGGGAAGTAGTTCCAAATAATGGTGTGTATCCCTGACAGGAATCTTCTCAGATGTTTACATGTTACATAGTATACCTTAAACACAGCTTGCATATATAGGTAGTTTTCCACAGAATAATAAACATGTGGAACACACAACCGCTGAAATGAGCATTAATCACCCTTGCACTACCAGTGCCTGCTCTGAGAGGTAAAATATCACTGCCAGGATTAAAACACACAACCATGTATACAATCTTCACAATAACATACCACTAAGCTACTTGAGATGTGCCAGTGGCAGTCGGGTATACTGACAGGGTAAAACACAAAAGGTAGGAATGTGTTGAAATAGGACAAACTGGCATGTACCCAATGAAAGGTGTATGTTTATATATATATATATATATATATATATATATATATATATATATATATATATAATATATATATATATATATATATATATATATATATATATATATATATATATATATATATATATATATATATATATATATATATACATATATATATATAGGTTCATAGGTTCATAGGTTCATACTAGGCTATCTGCCCGAGGGCATTTACAAGCCTAGCCCATAGTTTTGTGGCTTATGCCACCCCTTTAGTATGGGGAACTATACCCATTATTTTGCTGTGCCTCTGTTGAGCAGTGACACTGAGGTAATCCCTGGGGTATATCTGCGATCTCCCATCCATTGGTCAAGATTTCTCTTGAACAAGGCCAGCGAGGTGCTCTGCCTCACATATACCGGGATTTTATTCCACAGCATAGGAGTCTTTGGGTGATGAATCTATCCTCCAGCATGTCCTATTAATAGCCGTGTCGAGGTTTAAGTCTCCCACCCTTGTGGCTCTGACGGATCTAGATTTTTGAGGTGAAGCATATTCATCAAATCTGGGTTTGACATGGCCTTGTATGTTAGGCAAAGGTCACCTCTGAGCAAGTGGCGACTGAATAGAGCTGGAGTTCTTTCAGTCGGGCAGCATAGGACAGATGTTTGAGACCCTTTATCCTTTTGGTGAGGAACTTTTGTGGCCTCTCCAGCTGCTGCAAGTGTCGGGTCAGATACATTCCGAATGGGGCATTGTACTCAATCATTGGTCTGATGAGTGATGAGTATAGGGAGACTATGACCTCCCTTGATCTAGATGAGAATCCCTTCATGATAAGGTGGGCAATGTAGAAGGTCTTCCTAACTACTTTAGCTACATGGGTGTCGAATGACAAACTACTATCAACATGGGTCCCCAGGTCCCTGATAACTTCTTCTGTGCTCATATATATATACACACATCATCATATACATAGAGAGAGGGAGAGAGAGAGAGAGATATATGTCGATATATGGGGATATACATATATATGTAGATATACAGATAGGTTAACAACATCTATATAACCATGGAGGTGCATATAAATGAGATACCTACCACATACCGACTGCTTTACATACCGATGCGCGTAATCCCAAGGCTTAAGGTCCGAAAGAACACAGTACCGAAACACCAGATGCGTGAGGTGTTAAATCACGATGATAAGGGACATTTAGTCAGTGCTTCTGGTGTTGCGGTTCAGGTAGGTTACTGTGTGTAAGTGTGTTTCTGAGGGTTGCAGTGTGTGTAAGTGTGTGTTCTGAGTGTGGTGTGTGTTCTTGGGGAACTATAATGTGTGGGTACGGGTTAGCTTTGTGCATCTGTTTGCGCAATCTAGGAGGTAGAATATTAAAGTAGGGGGGTGTGGGGGGGTGCAGACATCTACATGGGGGGTGTAGGGGGGCTTGCCCACCTGCTCATACGTAGTATAGGATGGTTTGTTTGAATGTGGTGGGTAGCAGTATTTCTGTGTGTGTGTGTGTGTGTGTGTGTGTGTGTGTGTGTGTGTGTGTGTGTGTGTGTGTGTGTGTGTGTGTGTGTGTGTGTGTGTGTGTGTGTTCCACGTTCGTGTTACTTTCGCGAGTTACTGTCACTGTTGGTAATGTGGGGTATGGGAGTCTGGGCCCGGTACTGTGTGCGTCGGAACTGTGTGGTTTCAGGATTCCATAAGTATCCCATATACAGCAGTTGAAGTGTTCATATATATGTATAACATGGACCATAGCAATCACACATTTTGACATGACCAACCTTTATGAACAAAGAATATGGAGAATATATGCCTAAACACTATTACAAATATGTGCTATGGACATGAGCCAATGATAGTGTTACCACCTGTCCCACTTTGCGAGGGACAGTCCCTCTTTGGGCGGTTGTGTCCTGACCAAATATATTAAATGTGACAAATGTCCTGGGATTGTAGGACATAATTATGTCTCATATGTAATGTAATAGTTGCATACAATAGTTCTTTCTGTATCTAAAATACCTACATGTTACAAGAAACAGGATAAGCAACTAAACTGCTACAAGAATAAGCTTATATTTAAGCAAGAAAGGAAATTTCTATCCCTTGTACTGACCATGGGTTTGTGGCGGCCTGTAAATTCTGATGTGTGTGCCGAAAATGTTCCACTATGGCCATATGAAAAGGTGGCAACCCTAACTAAAGAGGATCAGTCACCAACACAACTACGATGACTGCAAATACCTATGACAGAAATACACAGCTTTCATGTAGCAACACTTTATTACATTCTGATGTATTTCTAAAAGGATTCAAGGACTAACATCACCTGCATGCTATACAGGAACCACATAACAGTGTCTTAATGAATCAGCCTGCAATTACCATAGTATTAGTCCACTAAAGGATAGGTGTTCAAATAGGGAAGGAACCCTCACGCACATATCGATTATGTATAAAAGCAGTTCCTTCACACCTGCATCTGCTATGCACACCAACCAACATCACCCCCACACCCAAACAAATTACAATACAAACTGTAATAACATCACATATCATTCACTCACTGTAAGACATCTGCAGAAGCCTTAACATACCTTGTCAGAGACACACTAACATGGCCCTATGTGAAACAGTTGCTATTATACAAATGGAACAGCTGCTGATGTTACAGGGTTTGTTTGCACTAATCCCATTTCAGTGGGTTGGATGTACACCAATTACTGAGTAACAGCAGAGTATGCTACACATGTACACCAAATCAAGGATGTCTGGTGAGCACACTGTAAACCACATAACAGTTCATGCATAACCATACAGCCTTGAGCTGCCCAAACATCCTTGCCAGACTTAAACATCTGCAGAAGTATCAGGTACAAACAAACCCTGCATAAGTAGCAATGTTCTGAAATAAAACAACTGCACTCACATATAGAACAAAATCATCTAGCCATTACTCACAACCACGGGAGTCATGAAGCTAATATATCTCTGTCTGTCTCCATATAGCTGTTGAAATACATCACAAACAACACATCTACGCCATCTTCCTCGAATGTAAGGCAAACGGACAACGCCCAAAAGGAGTACTCAGTTATACACCACTGTTGCCATTGTATCTGCTAATGGAGTAGCTGCACAGCTGATGTGCATCTAATAAACTACTTTGGAACACCAGTTGGTGGTCAGGATACCACATGTTGCTGATATTTAACTAGAAAAGGATGGCTTATCACACATTCAAACCATCCGTATATAAAAGCAGAGTGTTACAAAGAAGATTGAAACACAAACTGAAAAGGATTGAATCAACAGTTAACGATACCTCGGGTTAATAATAGGTTATGTAGAACAGTCAGTATGTATGTGTATTTAGTACCTTTTCTGTAGTATTTAAAGTGCACGCAATCCATATAGTGGAAACAGTTATCTTGTAGTGATGTATTGTTGAGCATAGTAACGCTTGTAGTGTTTGTGTTTACTGCTGTAGGTCACAAGGCAAACACCGCATACACCACAAGGGATGCTATATAAGGGCTTTGAACACAAATATTCCTCACCAGCCGCTGTCAGTGGCAGAGCTGGTCCAGTAGGTATGTGCTATAACAGGGGATAGTATATGTTGATATATTGTAACAGTAGCCATATGTATGGGTGTATTACTGAGAATAACATGTCGAAGGTTGGCCCACTGTGCAATTATGATTTGCATTGTGGGATATTGTGCCAATAACTGTGTAATGTACAGTATTGTAGGCAGATATGTATAACAAGTTACATAGCATTACTGTTATGTTAGGCAAACATTAGTTATGTCTATTGGCATTTACAATACACAATAACAGGATACATATGACTTTTAGTCACCCAACAGTTTATCAGCATGATAGCAAAGTAAAATTGAAGAGCTAGCTAACTATCCATGCACATAAGACATGTAATAAGTGCAAAGGTAGGTACTAGGCTGTCTTAAAAAGGGTATTTATAAGCCTAGCTAGAGTGTGTTGGCTTTCGCCACCCCCATAGGTTGGTTCCCTGTGCCTTTGAATGGCAGAGCCATTAGTTCCCTGTGCCTCTGTCCAGCAGAGCCACTGCAGTGATCCCCGGGGTACATGTCTGTCTCCCATCCACACGTCAAGGTTTCCCTTGAAGAGTGCTAGTGAGGGGCCCTGCCTGATGTACATTGGAGTCATGTTCCAAAGCATGGGGAGTGTCTGGGTCAGGAATCTATCCATCCAGCACATACTAGTCATCATTGTGGTTAGGTGTATATCCCTAGAGCATAAGGGTGATGTGCAGAGCTGTAGTAACTACAGAGGGATTAAATTGATCAGTCACAGCATGAAGTTATGGGAAAGAGTAGTGCAAGCTAGGTTAAGAAGGGAGGTGATGATTAGTGATCAGCAGTATGGTTTCATGCAAGGAAAGAGCACTATAGATGCAATGTTTGCTTTGAGAGTGTTGATGGAGAAGTACAGAGAATGTCAGAAAGAGTTGCATTGTGTCTTTGTGGATTTAGAGAAAGCATATGACAGGGTGCCTAGAGAGGAGTCGTGGTATTGTATGAGGAAGTTGGGAGTGTCAGAGATGTATGTAAGAGTGGTACAGGATATGTATGAGGGTAGTGTGACAGCGGTGAGGTCTGCAGTGGGAGTGACAGATGCATTTAAGGTGGAGTTGGGATTACATCAAGGTTCAGCTCTGAGCCCTTTCTTATTTGTAATGGTGATGGACAGGTTGACAGACGAGATCAGACAGGAGTCCCCATGGACTATGATGTTTGCAGATGACATTGTGAACTGTAGTGAGAGTAGGGAACTGGTGGAGGAGACCCTGGAGAGGAGGAGATATGCTCTAGAGAGAACAGGAATGAAGGTCAGCAGGAATAAGACAGAATATGTGTGTGAATGAGAGGGAGGATAGAGGAATTGTGAGGATGCAGGGAGTAGAGGTGGCAAAGGTGGATGAGTTTAAATACTTGGGATCAACAGTTCAGAGTAATGGTGAGTGTGGAAGAGAGGTGAAAAAGAGAGTACAGACAGGATGGAGTGGGTGGAGAAGAGTGTCGGGAGTGATTTGTGGTAGATGAGTACCAGTAAGAGTGAAAGAGAAGGTCTACAAGAGGGTAGTGAGACCAGCTATGTTATATGGGTTGGAGGCAGTGGCATTGACAAAAAGGCAGAAGTCAGAGCTTGACGTGGCAGAGTTGAAGATGTTAATATTTGCAATGGATGTGATGAGGATGGACAGGATTAGGAATAAGTATATTAGAGGGTCAGCCCAGATTGGAAGGTTTGGAGACAAAGGCAGAGAGGCTAGATTACATTGGTTTGGACATGTTCTGAGGAGGGATGCAGAGTATATTGGGAAAAATATGCTAAGGATGAAGCTGCCAGGTAACAGGAAAAGAGGAAGGCCTAAGATAAGGTTTATAGATGTGGTGAGAGAGGACATACAGGTGGTTGGTGTGACAGAGCAAGATGCAGAGGACAGGAAGAAATGGAAACAGTTGATCTGCTGTGGTGACCCCTGATGGGAGCAGCTGAAAGAAGAAGAAGTTGTGGATTTCAGGGGCCTCTGTTTAGGTGGAGCATATCCAGCAATACTGGGTTGTACATGGGCCTTGTATGTCAAGCAGAGGTCACCTGTGAGTATGCGGTATGCAACTGAGTACAGCTGGAGTTTCTTAGGTTGGGCTGCATAGGTCATCTGTTTGAGGTCAGTAATCCTCTTGGTGTGGTACTGCTGTGGTCTTCCAAGCTGTTGCAGTTGTCTTGTAAGGTATATCCCAAATGCGGTGTTACATCCTTTAATGGGTCTAATATGTCATGAGTAGAGAGACACAATGGCGTCCTTTGTTCTGGATGTGAACCCATTAGAGATTAGGGGGGCCATGTAGAAGGATATTCTAACCACCTTGTCATCATGGGTATTGAAGGACAGATTGCTATCTACTGGGGTTCCCAGATCCCTTATTATGTTTTCTGTATGTGGAGGCTATCACCTACGTGTTAGTCGGCGGGTAATTAGTTATATCCAAAGAGGATGACTATGCACTTTTAGACATTCAGCTTGAGGCCATGATATTGACACCAGGTATCCGTCTCAGTGCAACCCTTCCAGAGGGTGTCTGTAACATCTGGAGAAAAAATTATGTCTCCTGGTTTGCAGTCATCTGCAAACCTTTTCAGCCAAAGCCCTCCTATGCTTGTCTGTACATCAGAGAATTATATACCGAACATGAGGGGTCCTAGGACTGAGCCCTGGGCGACGCCATTTGTGACTGGTATACAGTCGGACCTAGGGTATGCAACTCCCACTGTGTATGTTCTGTCCATGAGCCACTTTGAAAACCATCACATGGCTTAGGGGTTAATGTTCAGGTGGATGGGTATGTTGATAATACCAGAATGAGGAATGGTGTTGAAAGCCTTTGAGAGATCTAGGTAGGCTGTGTGGACCTCCTTACCCTCATCTAATGCCTTGGTAACTGTCTCTAAGAAGTCCACCAGGATTAGGAGGAATGGTCTGCCCTTAAAAAAGCCAAACTGGGAGGGGTCAAAGGTATGGAGGTACCGAATGTATCTGTGACTGAGATCCATGATGTGCTCCATAGCCTTGCAGACCAGGCTAGTCAGGACTATAGGGCAATAGGTCCCATGGTCCGTAGTGGCACCACTTTTGTAGAGTGGGATAACTGTTGCTGTGCACCATTCAGGGGGCACTAAGCCTGATGCAAGGCTATTATTGAACATGGTGCATAGGTGGGGAGCCAGTACATTCTGAAGTTTGTGTAAAATGCAGCCTGGGATGTTGTCTGGTCCCATGGATCCTGTGATATTAGCTTTAGAGTGTGCAGCTTTGAGATGGAGGGGGGAAAGGTAGCACCGAACCTATCTGCCTGGATGTTGGCAATATCAGTTGGTTCTGTAATGTTTGTGCCTTTGTGCTGTAACTCAGAGCAGATCTGGGTGCTGACATCGAGATATGTGTCATAGCTATAGAATGCTTTGTGGTTGTTGTTGGAATTAGTGGTGGTTTCATTTTCATAGCTAGCTTTGGAGGATCTTATAAGGGATCTCACCTTCTTACTGAGGCTGACCAGGGAGCTCCTCCACGCATGGGATTGTTCTCTCATTTGCAACAGTGTCTTCCTCCTGTAGTACAGTTTGTTTATGGCAGGGGACCACCAGATTGGTTTCCTTAATTAGGAGTATAGCATCTTGGTTCTGTTTGGGATAGCACAATCCATGCACTCATGTAAGTGCTTATAGAGTGCATTTGTGTAGGATTCAGCAGTTGTAACAGTATTGTCCATCTCCATGGGTGTCATGACGTTCACCACATCTGTCTAAAAAAGGATGAAGTTGGCTTTGTAAACATATTATACTGTGGTTCCCTTAATGGGGGGGGGGCAGGATGTGGATATCAATGGTGTTCAGCTCATGGTCGGATTGGACCAACAAGAAGTTGACATCATGTGTGGAGCACCAGTCACTCTTGTTGGTAATGCCTAGGTTTAGGATATTGTTGCCTTTGGTGGGTGTGTGGGTATGTTGATCCAGGGCATTGGTGTTTATGAATTCCAGAAAGTGTTGAGCTAATGAGTTGGTACTCAAGTAGTTTTCTCAGTTAATGGTGGGGTAGATTCGGTGAGACTATGTGACGAGCGTGGTGTGGTGCGAATGTTTACCTTCTCCACATGAGTGTCAGAGTCAGGCTTGGATGGAGAGAGCTTTACCTCCAGTTTGGCTAGATAAGTGCATTTCTCACAGGTTGTAGTGTTGGGTGGTAGGCGGAGAGGCTTGTCTGTACACATGAGGCAATGTGTACATTGCCTCAAGATGTCCAGATTCATCAGATAGTCAGGAGAGAACACTGGCAGTAGACTCTTGGACATGCCTGAATATAGAACTACTTTCCCCTAGATAAGTGAGGAAAGTGAGTACAAGAGCTATTTTACTCTAAGCAAGTGAGAAAAGTATGTACAAAACCTGTTTACCTCTAGGTAATGAGGAAGAGTGAGTGCTATAGTAATTAGTAGCTTACGTAGTGCTTACAAGTTCTGAACAAGTGCTGAGCATGAATAAGCAATCCAGATAGGGTCTTGGATAACATAAACACACTGCCCCTCCAACAGGTACACAATCATATAGCCATGTACACTACAGGTCCCTGTACCCACAACTATGCAGGAACAAGCTGCACTCAGGCTGCATGGGACCTGTCCACATCACAGGTTGTATCATACACATATGGCAAAACAAGATGCTCTCCACATACACATCATGTAAAACATTACTCCATGTCAGGTTGTGTACACACTGAGTGGTGCATACCAACAGGTATCACAACCCACAAAGGTGGAGACACCACTGATAATGGGAAGTACTGCACTACTACCCTGCTGAGTCTGGTCTGGAAGGCCATGACCCTTGATCAAATATTTGATGGCAGCAGTACAGATGTAGATGGCAGTAAGGTTGATTTCACACTGCATATCATAACCTTGCCAGGTCATAGGACATCATCACCCATACTGTGTACCACCTACACTCGGTATACTAGATGTACATTCCTATGTCACAGGAGTGTTTTGCAACGGGACTGCTGGCAGAACCAACACTACAAAAGGTGTCTGAATAATACATGCTCATCACACCAGCTACATTAAGTCAGGGTTAATGAATTGTATTCCCCCTCATTGTAGTCCATACCTCACAGACAAACAGAAGGCATCTGCCTATTGAAGTATGTGAATGACTATGACCTAGGAGCAATAGCTGACTCAGGAGTGTTGTGGACAACATACAGAAGGGGCTTTGTGGTGAGGTGTGTGTGACATATGGCCACAATCTGACAGCTACATATTGCATTGTCACCCCTATGTTAATAACCCTGTACCCAGGAACTACCACCTAGGCAGCAGTCAACATAATGGACACTTGTGTGTAAGGGATGCAGCTGGGCAGTTGTCTTTCCTGTGATAGCTATGTCACCACACCTGTCAGGTAGTCATATATGGCAACCCTAATAATGTCAGGGTGCCATCCATGAATTTAGAGGATCATTGTCCAGCCATACACAACATTCACGTGACCCATATCAGATCACATATTTCCTGTAAGGGGTATTGGCCATGTGCAGATGGCCTACATCAGCCTTCCCATTCCCCATCTCCACTATGTAGCATGATGCATACCCTGAATAAATCCATGTCCAACCCAGTGATGTTGGACATGCTACATGTACACATCCTGATCTCAAACACATACTTCATGGACATCCACCTTCCACATGCTGGACAGATCCTTGTCCCATACACATTACATAGTTCTGCCATACTATGCATTCCTGTCTGTCAAAGCTGCACATAGCTCCCCTCTCAGACATGGTGTGATGACCGCATGGTAAATGTATCATTAACCCTGTGGATCAGTAATGTGGCACTGCTCCACCTGGCCCCAGAGACCTGCCTGTCGGCTACTGTCAGGTAACCTTTCATCCTAGATTCATACATGGTCCATGGCATATAGCCAGCTAGTTGACTTTGACTGTACATGCTATAGTTGATATCTATCCCTGCAAATACCATCTGGCTAGCCAGTGTCCCATGTGTATCACATGTGCAACACAAGTGATACATGGCAGGATGTTGGTTTGCTGTACAGTGCTGTGTAGATGTGTATGGCAGAACACATACATGTAAAACCTTATGTGAGCAAGTCTGTAGGGTCACAGGTCATGTCTGTTAAGGCAGTGTAAGTCTTTATATGTGACATATACACAGCATCAAGTCAATTGCATTAATGTGGAGACATACAGCCATGTGCTGATAGGTAGGAACACCAGTACAGGCAAACAGACATGCCCACATCAAGACAGCATCCACATGAAGTATGAGCACTGTAATCAGGTGACACACACACACATATATGGTGATAATATCTACTCCCCATTGAGTGTCATGTGTGTGACACAAACATGTCAGTGTCATGTAGGTTTGCAAATACAACCATTTAAATGTAATAAATGCAATACACATGTATGTTCAGCTGTATGTCTCTGTGAGTTACTGTGACCTGTCTCCATCATTATGTCTTTTAGGTATGCCGCGTGCAAGGCTACCCCTTTTTACCTGCTTGGAGGATGAGGCCTTCATCCCATACCTACTTGACAATCATGATATCATGTTCAGCCATGTGCCACAGGATGCACAGCAGCGGGATGCCCTGTGGATGGAACTTTGCAGGAGTGTTAATGATGTGAGTGGCCACAACTGCACATACCAGCAGGTGCGCAGACACGGTACAGACCTCATTAGATGCACGAAACAGTGTATGAATGCAATCGCCAGGGAACAAGGTGCAACAGGTGGTGGACCACCAACCCAGCCACCACTCACATGTGCCGAGGAGCTACTGGCCAACCTGGGGACATCTGCAGAACCACATCCACAAGCCTTAGCCGATATTGTCGAGGTGGGTGTCTCTCAACCACTGAGCCTGGAGTTGCCTGGTAAGTCAGTACTGCACCTATAACAACTATATTCCATATAGATAGTTGCATGTGTCACTGTACAATATGTAATGTAACATCATATGCAAGGCATGTATACACACATGCTGCATACTATAGCATGCTACTCTGTGTATGCACACATGTGCATACACCATAGTATAGTCTTAATGTACTGGTGTATGTGTTAACATGCGCACAGTACCATGTAGCCATCATCCAGGCATGGATAATGCTCATACTGCTGTGTTACTCCTATTTAAGTACCTCTGACATTCTGCTGCGACAGCAGCCCATTGCAGGTGAGATTGTTATTATTTATCAGGAATTGTAATGCACAGCTCTTTCTGCCATGTGGCCATTTACAACATGTACACATAATGTATGGTCCTGTCACAATATACAGGTTGGACCTGCAATGCATCACAATGCCTACCCATGTGCAACACTTGCAAACTATGTGAATCATCTCATCAACATGAATCCTCACAAACTCTCATTGCCAGATGTGTGGACAGCTTTGCATACAATGGTGGAGGTGCTGTTCACTGTAGGGACATGTACTACAGATCAGAACTACACATGTGGGGAATACAAACAGTACTACACAGTGGGCTGGAGTATGGTCAGCCCACAGGATTCATTGGTGTGGATCATAACCCTGCTATAAATGTCACACAATGTGATGTGATATCTTGACATGTCCATGACATCTAGTGGCCTGGCTGCAACACTACCTACTTAACCTGAAAACCTATCCCATATACCACCCTTTGTCTGCATAACCCTGTTGTCAATGGAGCACATAACATCTATGGGTGTATGCCATATGGGACAACACAGACATGTGAAATAGATGCTCGTCACAATAATTTGGCCAACACATGTACACACATGGCCATGGAGGATGGCCAGAGACATGGAACAACGCACACAGTAGACGTGATGTGCTTGTGTGTACACCCTGTCATGGTTATATTGTAGATGTGGAACACTAGACATCCTACAGGCCTGTGCACATCTTGTGTAGGCGTAACATCACTCCACCACATACGATGTGTTGAACATCTTGAGGGTGTCACAACATGACAGCAGTCACCTGTACAGTATCCACATCAGCACACAGATGCAGTACATTCCCCTTGCTGGTGTTGGACATCAATGTCATACTTGCTCCTTGTGTGTGTCTGTGTGTGTGTGTGTGTGTGTGTGTGTGTGTGTGTGTGTGTGTGTGTGTGTGTGTGTGTGTGTGTGTGTGTGTGTGTGTGGTACACAGATGTCATGTGGGACATGGTGTACAGGCATGTTCACCATGTCTGGCCATAGTTGCCAGACAGCAGCAATATGGTTGCAGATGTGTAGGGGTGTCATCTGTACACCCTTCAGTGACCTGTTTCACAACTTCCACATTATGGTTTAGTGTGTATACACCTCAGTGACGTGGGTCACATTCCACAGTATATATGTATTGTATCTGAACACAGTTATGGCTATGAACTGTGTCTGTAACTCACACTGCATAGCAATAGAGATGCCTCATGATTCCCTGCAATGGCCATGCACATCAGCTAAATATGCAATATATCTGTAGGGCGGACAGACAACACTGCATTGGGACACCATTACCCCACTGTATATTTGACAGGACACCATTGTGTTAAACATGTATGCATGTCATTGCACACATCAGCAGATCACATGTCGTACTACATGTGATTGTCGAGGTCATATGCCACACATCAGGCAGGTGTACTGTTAACCTGTGCTGGTCTACATGGTGTAACACAGGGATGTATGTTAACTACTACTATGATTGTGTAATTTGCATGCCATCTGCTATGACACATGCATGCTGTTGTGTGCAACCCAGGGATGTATGATAACTTCCACTATTACTGTCTGTGCTGCATACCGTCTGCTGTATCATATGCAAGTTGCATGCCTTCTGTCATATCACATGCGTGTGTGTGTGTGTGTGTGTGTGTGTGTGTGTGTGTGTGTGTGTGTGTGTGTGTGCGTGTCTATAGTATAGATTGTAATGTACAGTTCTTGTCTGTCCTCACAGGTGATGTAGGTGCATTGCCCTCCTGCGATACATCTGATGTTAGTGTCCCCACAGACTCTAGCAGTGATGATGAACATATGATTGAGGCACAGACAGAGTTGTCAGGGGCTGAAACTGTGCCATTGCTTGCCATTCCAGCTATATCCCCCTCATCCCCGCACACAGATCCCATGCCTGCACAAACCCCATCACCAGTGGCCATAGAGGAAGGACAGTTAACGCGTGGTAGCTTGGAACAGGAAAGTGTGGGGGCTATGGAAGGTGTGCCTGCACACCATGGTGTCAGCCAATTGACTGGTGATGCCCCACACAAGCATGTGGTCAGTGCTGCTCATAGGAGGACCTCTGGCAGACATGCTCCTGCAAGACAGAGTGCAGTAGCTGGTGTCACCAGACGCATGTTTCAAGCTGTAATGGAGGCACAGGCACTTGCTGAATGGCACAACAGAGAAGATCAGAGGCATCAGAGGGCTGCTGTACATTCTTTAAACAACAACATCCAGGCAATGGTAAATGCTCAACAGCAGATTGCTGAAGCTTTGGATGGACGGTTGAGTGACATGGTTGGAGTCCTTGACCATGGCATGACAATCCATGAGCGTGAGCTGTCTGTGTTGCAACATCTGGTAGGAGTGAGCGGTCAGGCACTTGGATGTAGGCCTGCTACATCACCTGTTTCAGGTCTATGTGTACGAGCTACCTCACATGTCCACTTCCATATTGGCGGTAGCAGCAGCAGTGCATCTGGTGCTGTGCTGTCCACACCAAGACACAGCAGGCCACATGCACATGGCCTGGGATGGTCCCAACAGGGACACGGTTCCAGTGGACAAGTGACATCAGACAGTACCCAATCTGCACCTCTGCCTGGTAGTGCCCGTGCAACACCTGGCAGGCACAGGTCACATGTCCATGGCTGGACACCGTGAACTGTAAAACCTTGCCTGTACAATCTGCAGCTGTCAATAATACCCTTGTGTAGGCCAGACACATGGCAGTACTGTGTGCATACATACATGCACACACAGGAAGCATATGTAGGGCACCACAACACACACATGCATAACATCCACACAAGCCCAATGAGATCAAAGGCGTTAACCCACACACATGATTTCATCCAATGGTGTAGCCTAGGCCTCTGGCAAACATTATCACCCTGTGCATATGATGATGCCTGTGCCGCATCCCCGACATCCACACCATCGGTGCAGGGACATGCTCATATGGTCTGATGCACAGGGTGAACAGACTAGGAAGATAAGTGTAGTTTACAGCTGTTGAGTACTGTTGACAGGCAGCATAAATACCATGTACTACAGGTGTACAATGCATTTTGTACTGTTAACATTATGTGTATTGTGTAACAACAGTAACTGCATGTTGGTCATGATGTTCTGCTGTCCTCCTTCAGGTCTAATTGCACGTACCGGTGGATGTCATTTTTTGCAGTTAGTGTCCCATATGGCAATGTGGACTACTCACAGGTATGTATGAATATACCAGCATGCACCGTGTAGCTGCCACATACCAGTGAGAATGTCCAACGTTCCAAACACGTCTACTGATCCAAGAGCATGATAGCTGCGTATTAAGCTACTGTGGCTTCAGATGTGACATCCATAAAGGGTGACATCATAGGTACAGTTACATGGAGTGGTGAGGTAAGAGAGTGGTCTAGCTGATTACAAGGGTAGAGGCCAGTGGGAAGTGTGATGCCTCATTGGGAATCAGTAATACACATTCCTATGACAGGATGCCAACACACAACTGCACCCACACACTCGGGTATTAACACACATGTATTCAGTGACACGGTAACATACCCACACACTCATGGAATCACCAACACAGTAACACACACTCACACACAGTTGCTACTGGTGAGGTGAGGACCCCTGCCTATGTGCAAATCATCATTACAGTACTGTGCACCTACATGATGCGCCACAGAGAATACACATGTACAGTTAGTCAGTATGGCCTAAGATCGGGGACATCAACATGGATAAAAGAATGCATCGCCTGGATGGGGTGAGGGGTCTTATCAATTCAGTATGGCAATATACATCCTCACCCCAGGGACCAGACAGCCCTACATACACACACACATACACACACTGTGGCATTCAGTATTGAATACACCTATGTCACGCACGTACAGATACCTCACATGTGTGAGATACACACCCCTGCCTATGTCCTGCTTTCTACATTGCAGTCTGTACAGATGTGCACAGTAGTGTACAGGAGAGTGAGTAACAATTGAGATGTATTCCCCACCATACGTGACATACATGGACACACACACAACCACACATGCCAGTACTGTAAATCTCAGACCTGCCTAGCTCATGATATGTATGACAGACATACAGCAGCATTGCACGTGTTACAAACTGTACTGATGCTTCCTGTGGCAACAGTGCTGATATATGCACACAGGATTTCTTAACTATTTACAGGTGTCAAGTGATTTACCTTCGCTGTCACCCTGACCGCTGTCTAAGTTGTGTGTTATATCCTTCAATTAGTTAAACCATTGCTTACCGGTTACACATGTTATTGTAGAACCATTTGTGACACACCTGTGAGCTGTCCACAGCAAACATCCATCTGCAAAGATGCCCCACCACTTAGTTATTTCCATATATCTGTACATACCTCAGGGACATCTTTCAGTACATTTAGCATATCAACATATACAGTTGGCAATGTTGAGACTGCATTGCAACTGCATGATGTACTAGGATACACATCACCTGCATGCATCAGCTACTGCACACACGTTATCTGAATGCACAACACTACATGTACAGGTGTGTAGGTCCTACAATCCTGTCATCTGGGCATGTTTGTAGGCATTGCAATTGGTGGACATGTGTAATGACATACATGACACATGGACTGTTGTATGATATGATGGGTGTAATGGGTGACCGGTACAGAGGGAATGCTACCTCTGTCAACACTGATATCACACATTATGTACTGTTAGCATTCAGCAGCCATGGACCTACATTCCATGTGCATGTGTGTTAGGGCTGTAGCCACCTGTTTGCACAAAGGACAACAACAGCTATTCTATTTACATGTATGTTTTGTGTGTGTGTGTGTGTGTGTGTGTGTGTGTGTGTGTGTGTGTGTGTGTGTGTGTGTGTGTGTGGCATGTACATACCCAGTGCAAGTACATGTATGTCATATCCATACATGAGGGTGTGTACTGGTGTACAGCAACAGTCATCTGCTAATGTTGGAAAGTACCGGGGACCCTGGTATGTGTACAGCTGACCTGGTTACAGACAGTGGTATCATTGCATTGCATAACACATGATGCAACTGTATCAGTACATGGGTACTGTCTACCATTGATGTAGAGCTTGGTACAGTCCACAGGTCAAGGGTCACATGGTGGTGTACTCTTATATGTCCTACAATATGTATGGATGCGTGTTGGTGGTCCGAGGGCATGGTGGTGTCTGAGGTTTACATCCTAGAATTCAGCATGTGACACTGTGTCCTGCACATGACTCATCTGTGATGCCTTTCGTGGGGGTACCGGTCAGTACATGTGAGTGGCCTTTATGTATGTGGGGATACCACCTGAAGTGGTCTGTACCTGTGTTATGGCCCACATGTCTGGTTCTGAGGTATATGGTTGTAGAGCTAGGTTCTAATGTATATGGTGGTAGTGTTATTGTGCATTACAGAGCCATCAGCCAGGTGTTCCTCACTGCACAGATGTCAGTACTCCCCATTGTTGGATCTACAGTGACCAGCTGTGATTATGGATGCTACACATCTAGTACTGGTTAGCATAAGAAAACAATGCAGTTGTCCTGTAGGTGTCATGGAGTTATCTTGTGTTTAGAACATTTGCCTTGGAATGGCACTGTGTGGGTGGATGCGACATGGGTATTATCCCCACTCCCTTGAATCATGGATGCATGTGATATGTGTCACAGGCCTGTCTACTGTCAGCTATGTCATCCCAGAATGACAGAAGATGTTGTGTAAAAGACCGGTGTCAAATATATGTAGAGCAGCGTTCCTGCTAACAATGACAACTACTAACACCAGAGCCCATTACAATGTGTTATTTACGTCTACCTGTAATAGCATGGCCACTGTGGCCTTCCATGTTTAGAATCAGAGTGCATCCCAGTCAGCCCTGTGCTACGAAGTGTATGAGCATGCCCAGTATATCCTTGTGTAGATGGACACATAGTGCATTCCAAACAGCCCTGTACTACTAAGTGTGTGAACATGCCCAGTGACACCTTGTGTCGGTTATGTGCCTCTGTGTATGGGTATGGCCATTGTAACCCTGTGTAGTGGTAGTAGTCGTCCATTCCACAGATGGGCATACTCCAGGTCAGGATGGATTCCTACTTTAAACACACAGGTTCACAGGTATGTACATCTTAACTGCCAGTATACCTGTTGATGTCCGCATTCCTAGAAGGTCATAATGACAGCCTTGAAATGTGTTGTCTGTGTGGTGCGACTCATAAGTATGCAGTATTGTAATAGTAATCTGTAAATAGGCAGTTGTTCTGTTCCCACAACTGGCGTGTGTGTGTATGTCTGTCCCCATTTGCCAGAGGACTGTAAATTGCTTTTAGACTGCTCACACTCCATACAATTCGTATACCCACCTTTGGCAGGGATGATGATGACAACCACCTACAAATACACCTCTGGGAGTACTGTATCCCAGTAATTTCGGTAGTGCATTCTGTAACTGCGTAATGCTGTAGTGTAATAAAGTAATTAGGTCGGTGTTTTAGTTCCACACTTGCCGTGTGTGTGTGTGTGTGTGTGTGTGTGTGTGTGTGTGTGTGTGTGTGTGTGTGTGTGTGTGTGTGTCCCCGTTTGCCTGAGGACTGAGTAATGCTTTTAGACTGCTCACACTCCATACATTTCTTATACCCACCTTTGGCAAGGCTGATGATGTACCCATCTAGAAATACACCTCTGGGAGTGCTGTGCCCAGTAATCTTGGTAGCGTGCTCTTTAACTGCATAATGCTGTAGTGTAATAAAGTAGTTAGGTCAGTGTTCTAGTCCCACACTTGCTGTGTGTGTGTGTGAGTCCCCGTTTGCCTGAGGACTGAGTACTGCTTTTAGACTGCTCACATTGCATACATTTCTTATACCCATCTTTGGCAAGGCTGATGATGTCACCCATCTACAAATACACCTCTGGGAGTGCTGTGTCTCAGTAATCTTGGTAGCATGTTCTGTAACTGTGTAATGCTGTAGTGTAATAAAGTAGTTAGTTAGGTGTTCTAGTCCCAGACTTGTTGTGTGTGTCCCCATTTGCCTGAGGACTGAGTAATGCGTTTAGACTGCTCACACTCCATACATTTCTTATACCCACCTTTGGCAAGGCTGATGATGTCACCCACCTACAAATACACCTCTGGGAGTGCTGTGTCCCAGTAATATTGGTAGTGCATTCTGTAACTGTGTAATGCTGTACAGTAATAAAGTACTTAGGTTGGTGTTCTAGTCCCACACTTGCCATGTGTGTCCCTGAGGACTGAGTAATGCTTTTAGACTGTTCACACTCCATACATTTCTTATACCCACCTTTGGCAAGGCCGATGATGTCACCCATCTACAAATACACCTCTGGGAGTGCTGTGTCCCAGTAATCTCAGTAGTGCATTCTGTAACTGTGTAATGCTGTAGTGTAGTAAAGTAGTCAGGTCAGAGCTCTAGTCCCACACTTGCTGTGTGTCCTCGTCTGCCTGAAGACTGAGTAATGCTTTTAGACTGCTCACACTCCATACATTTCTTATACCCACCTTTTGCAAAGCTGATGATGTCACCCACCTATAAATACACCTCTGGGTGTACTGTGTCCCAGTAATCTCAGTAGCACGTTCTGTAACTGCGTAATGCTGTAGTGTAATAAACTAGTTAGGTCGGTGTTCTAATCCCACACTTACTGGGTGTGTGTGTGTGTGTGTGTGTGTGTGTGTGTGTGTGTCCCTGTCTTCCTGAGGACTGAGTAATGGTTTTTGACTGCTTACATTTCTTATACCCTCCTTATGCAAGGCTGATGATGTCACCCACCTACAAATACACCTCTGGGAGTGCTGTGTCCTAGTAATCTTGGTAGCGTGTTCTGTAACTGTGTGATGTTGTAGTGTAGTAAAGTAGTTAGGTCAGTGTTCTTATCCCAGACATGCCAAGTGTGTGTGTGTCTGCCTGCGTGAGACAAGTACAGTGCATTGTAGTATTTGCCGTAGCATGCGCCCTAAATGCATATTGCTGCAGTGTGATACGGTAGGGGTTTGTATACAGGACATGGCTAGTGTGTGTGTTTGTCTGTCAGAGCCTGTGTAGAGGTGGCCGTGATTGTTTTACCATTGGACATGTTTGGGAGCGGGTTTTGTAGTTTTCCTATATGGTATCCATCTTATGACACATTGGCCACCTCATGAGGAGTACAGCTGTCAGTCAGTCACGGGACAGTGTTGGTAAGCCATACCCATACATCTGGCAAAAGGCCTGGTGAACTAAGTATGCAGCCCTACTAGTACCCGGTATATGTCCCGCACCCATGTGCCATGTACAAACAAACTTGCCTAGGATATCCCACTATGTTGCTAGTACCATGCACATTGAGGACAGATAGTAGGCATGGTGTGAATGCAGTGGCCTGCAAAGGACATGGCACCCTGTACAGAGGTACAATAGGCACATATACAGACATTGTGCCTTTACTATATTCCACACTGAATGCCTGCAACATATGTGGTGCCATCAAATGTGATCCACAAAGGACAGACAATGCTGTACACATGCTCCCTGTATGGACCTATGCCATTGACACCACGGAATACCTGTATCATACTATCCATGCAGGTGCACTATAAGCAGGTTTTGCCACACCAGGCCAGTATTGGCATATCGGGGTATAACAGGCTGAGTACACAACATGTGTCTGCCAAACCAGGTACACCTGTACATGTCACTGTACATTATTGTGGGACATTCACATCTCAGGCAATGTCCATGTGAAGGACTATCAAACACAGATATGGCATGCATTGCAAAACTATGGCTCTACACATTGGTAACCAGGATGTCAGGCCAGATAATGCAGTACCCATCTGTGTGGGACATTGCAGACACTACACCCCTGCACTGCACACCATTGTCAGGTGACGCGATGCCAAGGATTACCCCTCACCCAGCCTTGTACAGCCATCTTGCACAGCCATCCACTACACACCCATGAAGCAATGCATACCTGCATGCCAGTACTAGCACCCTGTGTCTGCATGTGGGTTGTGATGCTCCCAACCACAGTCACTCCCAGTATAACCCTCATTGGCATACCAACAGATGTCAAGCACTTTCACATGCCCTAGCCCATAGAACCTCCAGATATCCCCTGTGGTGCATGTGATCCTGTGCATTACTGCAGTGTGGCAAACTAAGTAGTTACATTGTGTATTTGTGGCCTTGGAAAAGGTGTCGATTTGTGTCCATTAGAGAGTGTGGTTGTGGTGACAATGGCATCCATTCACGTGGATAGCCATGTGTGCCACACCTAATGTATGTCTATTATATCTGTTGCAGATGTCACTCACCTACACACATATGTTCTTACAGCACAGCAACGTCACCTTTGTGGCACATGCAGTAACATCATGCACATGTAATAGTAATGAGTAGTCAGGGGTTTAGCCACTGTGCTGTTCAGCATGTGCCAGATGATTCTTATGGTTAAGTCTCCAAGCCCTTCCCTGGTGTACTTTGCCTGTCCCACCCACACACTCTCTGGTGGATGTGAAGGTGTACACCTGCACAGCAGCAGCATGTGTATTGTAAGTGATTGACATGGTCAGGTGATGTCCTCTGCACCTATTGCAGTCCTCCTCTAGCTGATTGCATGTGGTACAGCTGTGATGGTGTTCCCATAGCCATCTGCATGATAAACACAGTACACTATATTGGGAAACATGTTGTTATCTGGCCATGACAGTCACTGTGAGTGTTACTTGGATTTGGTGTTCTGATACGGCATCACAGATGATAGCAGGATGTACCTCAATCATTTTCCACAGTGGCAAATAGCCTAAAGACAGGAGGGTGATGTGCCACACATGACTACAGCATGCAAGTGTAACTATGCTGCATTGAGACTACTGCCTGTTTAACATGTGTGTGGTAATGGCTATTCTGCATGTTATAATACAGACATGACAGTACTCTGTTCATGAGGGACCCCCATCTGTAGGGCCATCTGTGAACTGATCAGTGTGTGCAACCATTTGTTTCCTGTGATACACACTGAACACACATCTGTGCACAGCAGAAGCATGATGTGAGGATTGCAGACAGTGCATGATGATAGGGATGTGTTACTGCCATCGCATCTCTGAATGGACATGTGTCACATGAGACAGTGGTATGACAGACACTGTGTGGGGTTCCCAGTGACAAGCCAATAATGGGAAACTGTTCATAGCTGCGGTCACACGTCTACTACACATTGTACAGTTGACATGCAATATATATGCATGTGTTGTGCTCCTTCTGCAAATGTATACTATTTGTTGTGTTGGGTTGCTGGTGATATCTATGCATACTGGTGATATCTATGGTAATCCTGTATGCTGTTGTCTATCACTAAGCCATATGTGGGTTTAAAATGCAACATCATAGGCTGAATGGGTTGGGAGATCTCGGCAGAACCTCCTGCCCCACTTCAGCTGCCCATGGCACCGGGCACTAGCACATCATGGGCCCAACCATAGACATCAACCACTGTTGGCTCTGCACCACCTTCTGGTGGTACCATCACTGAGGATGGAGCATGTCCCTCCCTGGGAGCGGGACCAGACAGGTACATATCTGCTGTCGTGCGGTCCCAGACTTGTTGCGTTGGTGGCTCCCTAAGGGGTTACGAAGCCAGATACGCCAGTTCAAGGGTGGAGTGTCACACATATACAGGGTGATGCTGCCCCTCCTGGACAGTCATGAGCACTGCCTCCTTTGCAGCTGTGTAGGTGCAGTGGTAGTTGTCCATGGCTGGGGACCTCTGTCCCTCTGTTCCCATGGGCTTGAAGACCCATCCCTGTCCAGGGTGTATCCCCCCACATGTGTCATATACCAACCCTGTATGCTGTCTTTTCTGTGATCCTACCTATCCTCCACGGCAATACCTACACTCCTTCCCCAACATCTGACCCTCACCTACGGACACATAAGGCCAATCGGCTCCAAGGACAACATCTGCCCTATACATAGCTGTTCATTACACACACATGCCCACTGGACACATAAAATCCTTGTAATATGCATCACAACATACTCCTGTTATCCTCACCCCTGTCCCTCAGGCGCACGATCCTGGTATGCACATCACTCTTACATGGTCCAGGTACACGTGATGAGGATGATCCCATTGTACACACAACACTACTGGTCCCTCTATGGTTACCTCATGTACTTTTATCATGATGATGATTGTGCACACAGCACCTTGCAAGAGTACTGTTCACACATAATGATTGGACAGGTACTGTTGTAGTTAATGTACATTACATGCACAGAGTGATGTATAAGGACAATGTACAACTATTTGCATGTATGACTGACACATGTCTGTCTGAGGGAGTCTTGTGATCACATAGAGCAACACCACTACATAATATAGGCGTTGCTGGTGTTTCCCATTTCATTCATTTGTAATGCTTTGTTGCCACATTGTATGTTCCTGATACATCTCTATATATGTATGTACCTATATGCTGGACATAAACGCATATATATCTACATGATGGGATACATTTCCATACTGTTGAATGTCTGCGCTGTATAATATGTTTGTGGTACTGTCCGTTGTCTGTATATCTGCCATGGTGTATTGGTAATACACATTTGCTGTGTGCGCAGGATCCTGGTTCAAACCCTTGCAAAGGACGTTTATTTGGTTGCAGGGCAAAACAAGCACATTGGATATGGAGGGAGTAAGGCACATTAAAGCAGGTGGGTGTGCATGGGTTTGCACAGTGTTAAGCTCTGGTGACCTCTGGTTACAGCCTCTTACACTCAGTTAGCCTCTACATTGCTTTACCAGTGCAATACTCGCATACTGGTAGCCAAACAGGGTTACACCCTCTCACTCCCGCACTTGCAAATGCACCAACATTGATGCCTGCATCTGTCACTCACACCCCTGGGTGCGAGCGAGGACCACAATATTACCTTGTGATGCCTATTACATTGGAATACATGACTACAGTATCGGGATTGGCTCCCCATTAGGTGACGGCATTGCATTCGACTGTACGGAATCAGCGGCCTGTCCAGTGAATCAATCATATTTGTGTGTACCTCCTACAATCTGCTCCCACGTTGTGATGTGTATTACATCAGACTACATGACTACAGTATCGGGAATGGCTGCCTATTAGGATATGGCATGGCATTCGACTGTACGGAATCAATGTCCTGTCCGGTAAAACAATCAAATTTGTGTGTTCCTCATACAATCTGCTCCCACCTTGTGATGCCTATCACATCAGACTACATGACTACAGTCATAGCCAGACTTAGGCATAGGCCAACTAAGCAGCTGCTTTAGTGGGGGCACTTTACCAGTATTTATTTGGTGTAGGTAGACCAGGATGGGGGCATTGGGTGGTGTGGTGGGGGGTATCATTGTGCCCTTTTGCCTAGAGCACCAGTTGACCTAAGACCGCTCCTGACTACAGTATCGGGAATGGCTGCCCATTAGGCGATGGCATTGCATTCGACTGTACAGAATCAGTGGCCTGTACAGTGAATTAATCATATTTGTGTGTTCTTCATACAATCTGCTCCCATCTGGCTGATACATGAGAACCGAGACTCTTCAATAGAAGCAGGTAGTTGGGTTGTGGGAGCCACATCCATCAGCCGAGTCATGCTACAGCATACCTATTATAGGTTTGCCACCTTTTCAATTGGCCAAGGTGGGATTTTAGGGTTATCACCTGTCCCACTTTGCAAGGGACAATGCGAAAATAATCAAGACATAGCAAATGTCCTGATTACAGGACATTATTATATTCTATGTTTCATTAATAGTTGCATAAAACAGTTATTTTATATATGAAACTTCTATATGTTATGTGAAGTAGCATAAGCAATTCAAATGTAACTAGATTAAGCTTTTATTTGTGCAAATAAGTATAATCCTGTACTATGCACGGCTATAGGTATGTTTAGTCCTGGAAAGTCTGACATTTCTACAGAACATGTCCCACTTTGGCCATTTGGAAAGGTGGCAACCCTATAGGACCTGTATGTAGAGACATCAGGCTTTGCAGGACACACATACTCACAGCCAGTAGAAAGGGGAGTACTTCACTGTTTTGCCTAAATTAAAGGTTATTCTTGTAGCATTATAGTTGCTTATAACGTTGCTTATAACATTTAGGTGTTTCCAGTACAAAATAATTGTTTTATGCAACTACTACAGACAATGTAGGACATTTTTGCCCTAAATCACAGGACATTTGCCATAATTACATTTATTTTGCAGGACACAACTGCCCAAAGGGGAGTGTCCCTCGCAAAGGTGGACAGGTGTTAATACCAACCCTCTTATTCTATCAACTTTCTAAGGTAGTCGGCGGAACACGCGCTTTCTCTCACTAGCAGACCTCTCATACGAATTGGGAAGAATGAGCACTAAATCAAGGACACTACATAACAACCTCAGGGACACATTTAGAAGGTTGGTGCTATTAACCTGACACATTGACGGACCCAGAGCACTTATGTATTCATACACATTGTCTGAGGTACATGCTGTTTAGGACTCTTCCATGTTGTCATTATTCATTACGTGTATTCCGTCACCTTTCCTCCTACTATCACTAGTTCTAGGAGGGATTAGTTGGGACTGTGTTAGATTCTGATTCGTAATCACCGACATCCCTGGTAATCGGGGACAGTTCAATGATATGGTCCCTATGTGATCCCCCAATGGTTTACTGAGCCAGTAGATGTGCTCTTAAGGTTTGGGAGGTATAGACATTTGCTATACCCACATTGAAATATTACTTACACCCATGAGGCAGTCCTAATATGTGTCTGCCAGCCAACACCTGCACGCCTAGGCCCATAATCGCATACCCAAAGTTCCTTTACTGCCACTACTCTACAGCACTCATCCTTACTGTGGGCTCAGGTGGGCGCAGGTGGGATATGAACACACCCCTACACACTGCCCACTCTCTCCGTGTTGGGACACATGTCGTACGTTGTGTCAACCCATGTGTTATCAGGCTTGCACAACCTACTGTTCTGTGTACAGCTACATCCTGGTTGCAGTAGTCTTTACTCGCATTGCCTGGAAGAACAGAATTTTTGGTATCCCACAAGGGACGTCGCTGTCCATGTTTAACGTGTAGAGCTTGTAGATCTCTCCCACTGGTAGTTTCCTGCCAGTGGTCTGGGAAGCAGTGTTGTAGTTACCTTTATTGCGTGTCTGTATGTATCACCGGCCTAGCTGGGGGGGAGGGAGGTAAACGTTTGTTGACTGGACCTCCCACCAACATATGTCTGGTCTGAACATAAGTTACCCATAACTGCTGTAACATAACCTAGGTATATACATGTGTATATTTACTGTACTATATATATATATATATATATATATATATATATATATATATATATATATCTATTTACATTAATATATACAGATATATCTGCATATGTATTCATACGTGTATATTCATTTATATATATATATATATATATATATATATATATATATATATATATATATGGCTCCCTATATATATATATATATATATATATATGTGTGTGTGTGTGTGTGTGTGTGGTGTGTGTGTGTGTGTGTGTGTGTATATATATATATATATATATATATATATATATATATATATATATGTGTGTGTGTGTGTGTGTGTGTGTGTGTGTGTGTGTGTGTGTGTGTATATTACATCTGTACATACAAACATCCATTTCCTATGCTGGGAGGTGCTTACACCCGCGCAGGCTCACTCGTCTATGCTTACTGTGTGTTACATATGTTTACTGCCACTTATTTGTTCTTACTTATGCCTTATTCATTGTGACAGTACCACTTTGATTGAAAGGATCTGGTTAATAGTCCCATGCAATACACATGTTCACCTTTACATGTTTAAATGCCAGCTTTACAGCAGAGCAACATTCATTCCAGAAGGAAAATTATATGTGCTATAGTCGAACTTGAACCGTGAATGCCTTTTCATTAGGCGGATGCTCTAACCACTACACTATTGGTGTTCTGCTTCATTTATATGTATACCCATGGTTCATAGTTACCCGAACACATGCCTCATCACTTCACTTACACAGCAGGCATCCATTTTCCTGTTGGGAAAACCGCACTACTACACATGTGCTATTCCCTATTCCCTACTGCTCTGGACCCGTGCCACATGTTGACTCACTTTGAGGATACTCAGACCTCCAAAGCCTATAGTCCTGGCACATACGTGTGTTTGATTGTCAGGGTGTTCATGTGGTCATCCGGGTTTAGGCTTGTCCTACTGGGGACAGGGACTGCCCTGTACCTAGTTGAAAGTCATACTTAGCACGGGGAGATCGTTCTTTCCACTTTTAGCGTCCTACCTGTGGTTGGGGATGTAGAGGTGTGCTCACCTATGGCCATCCTGATATATAACAGCACTAAATATTATGGGGATTTCCACTGCTCTTTCCTTTCACATTCGTTATGACTGCTATATTGTGACCATGTTCATTCTTCATATATATACATATATATATATATATATATATATATATATATATATATATATATATTTATATATATATATCGGTATGTACATACACATGCATATACACCTACATGCTTATTTACATTTCCCATACCGTTGAATCACCGCCACTTACCATCGCTCATACACGCTTACATACCCACTTACATCTAGGGTTGCCACCTTTTCAAATGGCCAAAGTGGGGCATTTTCGGGACATACATCAGATTTTACAGGCCGACACATACCTATGGTCAGTACAAAGGTTAGAACTTTACTTATTTGCCTAAATGAAAGCTTATTCTTGCAGCAGTTTAGTTGCGTATTCTGTTTCTTGTAACATTTAAGTATTTTACATACAGAAATAACTGTTTTATGCAACTGTTACATGAAATATGGGCCTAAGTATTTCCTACAATCACAGGACATTTGCCACTGTATTATTTTTGGTCAGGACAGAACTGCCCAAAAAGGGACTGTCCCTCGCAAAGTGGGACAGGTGGTAGCCCTACTTACGTCTGCTTTAAAGCACCTTAATCATCCTATATCTGACTGCCACTATGCGAATATGTAAGGTATATATTCCCGATAATGCATATGGGGAGATGTGCATCATGGTCAGGTGTTTAATCCCAGATCATAGGTTCTGCAGGACCAGCTGGAGGCTGAGCAGTCTTGTGGACAACTACTGCTCATATAACTTGTGTCCAGATGTATACAGGACTGGACATCATGTCGTGACACCAAGTCTAATGTTTAGAACAGATACTTATCCCACGAGGGATGTCCAAAAATTGTGGTGACCGATGACCTCGATTCCTTTGGCTTTACAAAAATAAGGTAGGGTTATACATGCAAGGGATACATAGTTTGCAATCCTGAGACTGCCTAGGGTGAGACCGCCTACTAGATATGAGTAGGGGTCATTATGTGCAGATATGGCTGCGCCTATCTAGAAGCCCGAGTATGGGTGGTTTTGGTGGACGTTCAGGAAGGGAGGGTGGTGTGCTGTGAAGGGGATGATGGGTATTCAATTATGTATCCAGGTGTGTTGGGGTCGGATAGCTCAGTTCAGGCCAGACCATTATGTGGGTATGTGCCGGTAACGTTTCTGCACATGTGTATTGCACTTTTTAATGTTCATATGTTTGTGGGATTGTATTGCAGTTGTGAATATTTGTTCTTTGGTTATCTTCCTGATTCACCCACTGCTCCCTCGTACACCTACAGTTCATCTATTGTGCATCCAATTCAGCCTCCTCTTGGCGAATTATTACATTACCCATCACCCCCACCCCCATATTCCACAGACATCATCCATCCCTTCTCTGGGTGATGGCCCATGGCACAGTTAACAGAACACATTGCGTACACTACATATCTCTGGTACCAATATGGCTGTGAGGACTACCCTAGCATTTCTGATCATCCACATGCTGTACTTCATGCACATAGGTACATGCAAATACATTTCTTTCATGACATGGTAAGTAGACCCGGGTAATACCCGTTCATCTATGGGCTGTCCTGACAAGGACAACTTGGACCATGAATGGGCAGATATTGGGGGAATGCTCTGACCATTGGTAGGGTTGCCACCTTTTCATATGACCAGGATGGGACATTTTCGGGATGCACATCAGAGTTTACAGGCCAACACATACCCACAGTCAATACAAAGGATAGTACTTTAGTTTTATGCCTAAATATAAGCTTTTATTGTTGTAGCGGTGTAGTTGCTTATTCTGTTTCATTTACTTGCTTATTCTGTTTCTTGTAACATTTAGGTATTTTATATACGGAAATAAGTATTGTATGGGACTATTACATAAAATATGGGACATAATTACGTCCTACAATCGCAGGACATTTGACATTTATAATGGTTTTGGACACAACTGCCTAGAGGGCAACTGTCCCTCACAATGTAGAACAGGTGGTAACCCTAACCTCTGGGCTAGGCTTAGCAATTGGCGGCACACTAACACGATGCGTTTCACTTCCACTTGGTATAACTATCGACACTACAATGGAATACGGGCACGAGGTTTTAAATATAATTTGTTCAAGGGACGGGGACTCAATATTCAGCTACGTGCCATTGTGATTACTTTTTATTTTGGTGTTCGCAAAACTGTCTTGTATGCTTTGCACTCATTTCAGTATCCAAGGACACTGACAGGAGTGATTACTATTAGACGCAGGCTGTACTAGTCAGCATTTTAGGTTGCACATATGCAGCCAACATGTTCACACCTCTGTGCAGCGCTTGGACACGCCCCCTGCACTCGTGCACATTTCCTATGCACGTGGCCATTACAGCATCGCACTTCATTAATATGCATGTGGTGCTGCTGCGCCATCTCTATGCCACACAGTCGGTGCAAGGCTAACACTGTTCTTGCGCCGAGCTTCATGTATCCCGGGGATTAAAACGCTATAAATGTAAATATAAATAAATATGTGTCTAATTGTATTTGGTATGTATTAGTGTGTATAAAATTAAAGTTATTACTCAGAAGAAATACTGTTTAGAAAAAAATATTTTATTTACAGCTCTGAATAAATGTCAGTGCTTTGCAGTTAAAAAAAACTGTCATGACAGTTTTCATGTTTACAGCTCCAAAAAAATGTTTATTCACTGAAAACCAAATACAAATATAAGGCATTCGGAAAGAATGCTGGAAGAATACACTGTTACACTATAACAGCATGCATCCCAGATTCATTTTTGGCAATATAGTAAAGAGCCAGTTTGCTAGGATAAAAACATTATGTAGAATTCCTAGTGAATTATATACACAAGGTATTTTCTTAGAGAACCTGTTCATAGATAGAGGATATACTCCAGAGATGGTACATTCCATTAAGGAAATTTATATACCTACAGGAGCAACGTGTAGGTCTGGTGAAATGATATCCAAACAACATAGATACAATAAGAAAGTTTTTGATAAATCTAAGGTCAGTTTTAACATCTGATACACCAGTGACAATAAGGCTATCATGAATATAATAAATAGGAATTGGCATATACTTATGACAGACCCAGAAATAACAAACATAGTTGGACTTACACCGACTTTTGTTTATCGTAATAGTAAGAATTTAAGAAGACTATTATGTGTTGAGTGAATGGATGAGTACAAAAGGGATAGATCAGAGACTATAAAGAGACCAGGCACTTTCCCTTGTGGTAAGTGTAGCATGTGTGCAATGATCACCACAGAACAAGTTTTTGTACATCCTACGATAGCCTTTAAATTTGAACCAAGACTAATGGCAACATGTGAAGATATGAATTTGATATATTTAGCTGATTGCCAATTCTGTCAAGCTTTTTATATAGGCATGACAACCAGACGTTTAAAAGAAAGGATATATGATCATGTCTATGACATTAAGAAATGTGACTCAAAAAATGCATTGGCGAAACATATCATGAACAATCCAGGACACATGTTTGCCTTTAGAGTTTTACAGATCATTACATCAAATAAAAGGCTAGGTGATGGTTTCAATGACTTAGAAAATAATGAATTAAGTTGGATCTTGAGACTCAAAGCACATCATCCTCCAGGGCCTAACCAATATGTGAGTGTTAGAGCCTCTTTGAAAGGACATAGTCTCAAATAAAATAGATAACTATAGAAGCAGCAGAAAGTTTACATTTATACATAGATATAGATATCAATATTAATTTTAAATAGAATGAGTATGCTGCTACATCATGTACCATCTATTTAATTTCTTTTATGAACCTCCGTTAGATGTATTAATTAGTCAGAGCATTCAGACTGTACCACATCAATTAAAAAGAAAGGAGTGTATCTTACGTTTATATGTTTTTATATATTTATATATATATATATTGTCATGCCTTTTATGTCTTTTATGCTTTATACGAACAAACAGCATTGGTTTATAAACTATATACCAGTTGTCACCTCATCTTGTCATATTTATGTATAGGTGTTTGAAAGATTTAACATCTATTTTACATGTAATTGACTTAGGATCATTTTTACAGTTATCTAGAACATAAACAAATAATAACATACAAATAAAAAATACTTATAAGTTATACATTTTTTAGGTTTTTAGATTTAGATTTAGGTATGTTAGCAACATTGTTCTGTTTAACTTATATATTTATACATTTATGTGATTTAGATACAGAATGTCAAGTACTAAACTTTTGTATTTAACTTTTGCTTTCAATTTTTGCCTTTATTTTCATTTTTATTTTCATTTTTGTTAACAAATGTAGGTTAGGCACTAGCACTTTAAATGTCTCTAATTAAATAATTAAATAATTGATTGTTTTATTGTTCATTGAATGAAGACTTTTTGGTATATATAGAACCTGTAGTTCCCATGTATTATTGGATCTGATGAAGCGTACTTAGGGTACGCGAAAGCGCTTATCTATGCAATAAACCTGTTTTTTACAATCGTGGTGGTCTGCTTCCAGTGTTTCTACCTTTGGATTTTTATTTCTTTTTTGAAGTGGACCTTTGGGAGCCAGCGTTTACTGTGTATTCATACAAATATAAGGTAGGAGGCCGACTGCAAACACTCAAAAAATTTAATAATGAAGTAATAAGCAAAGCTTTTGAACAATACAAATTATGTTTCAATACAAGATAAAATGAATCAATGAGAACGTGTTATATATCAAATGCCAGCCTATCACAGTAAACTTCATGATCACGACTTACAAACATCATCATCATACAATATAAATATTCAAAAAAGCACTCTAAAAATATCTGTGTTCTCTAATACATAAATATAAATACACACACACACACACACACACACACACACATATATATATATATATATATATATATATATATATATATATATATATATATATATATATCTATATATCTATATATATATATATATATATATATATATATGTATATATATATATATATATAGGGTCTATATTAGAACATTGAAGTTTCAAAACTTTGAATGTTCTAATATCGAACCCTATTCAGTGAAAGCTGAAAACATCGAACATACAGAACAGCAATTTTTTTCCTAGGGAAAAAATTCTCTGTTCCAAAACACATACACCCAACACAAGCACACCAAACAAACAGCAATCCACACACATACACCTAAAATCTTACACCTAACCCTACACTAAATGAATACACACATCACTAACTATCCACTTACCTTAACCCAAACCCTAACCCTAAAGTCTGTCACTATCGCACACTCACCTCACTCGCGCCCTAACCCTAACTCACCTACCCTGCCCTAACCCTCATGGTCACACAATCACACACTTACCTGACCCACGCCCTAACCCTAATTCACCTAACCCGTCCTAACCCTCACGTCCACACAATCGTACACATACCCGACCTGCACCCTGACCCTAACTAACCTAACCCACATTCAATCACACACTTACCTGAAGCTGACCTGTAACTTTCCACCACAGGGCTGAAAATACCGAAGCAACAGAAACGGACAACCAAATTCTTTCCTTAGGAAAAAATTCGGTTTTCTGTTGCTTCGATATTTTCAACTTTCGCGGAATAGGGTTCGATATTAGAACATTCGAAGTTTTGAAACTTTGATGTTCTAATATAGACCCATATATATATATATATATATATATATATATATATATATATATATATATATATATATATATATATATATAAAAACTGCTGCAAGGTCTGTTCTTGGAGCAAACATATTTGGAACACAGCAGAGATTAAAGAATATTACCAAGGAGACTGAGACTTAAAAAAAGTTATTGTGGAATAATGTGGTGCATGGAGAATTAGCACAGGAATGGACTGATATTCTTGAGGAAGCTAGTTTCAGACTAATAGACTTGCTTATCAAACACAACATAAAAAACAGGATATCACAAAGGAAATTATGGAAACTCTTGAGACAGAATGTAAGCAGGAGACAGATCATGAACAGAAATTCCAGAATGTGACAGAGAAGGTTCACAAGTATCAGAAGTTCATCCAAGAGAGAAAGATTCAGAAAATAAACAGAGATCAAATGGATAAAGATGAGTGACAGAGTCTCATGAAGCATAGATTCAGAAGGGGAGGTGAAAATGGATGGCAGAACTATAGTATACATTTTTACATGAGACGTTTTAACAGGACAGTCAGCAACAGGATAACACATACACCTACAAATATCACCCATAATCATCATCATCTTTTGGCTTTTCCCATTAGGGGTCGCCACAGTGGATCATCTCTTTCCATTTCTTCCTATCCTCTGCATCTTGCTCTGTCACACCAACCGCCTGCATGTCCTCTCTCACCACGTCCATAAACCTTATCTTAGGCCTTCCTCTTTTCCTCTTACCTGGCAGCTCCATCCTTAGCATATTTTTCCCAATATACTCATCATCCCTCCTCAGCACATGTCCAAACCAATGCAATCTCATCTCTCTTGCTTTGTCTCCAAACTGTCCAACATGAGCTGACCCTCTAATATACTGATTCCTAATCCTATCCATCCTAATCACACCGAGTGCAAATCTTAACATCTTTAACTCTGCCACATCCAGCTCTGATTCTTGCCTTTTTGTCAATGCCACTGTCTCCAATCCATATAACATAGCTGGTCTCACTACTCTCTTGTAGTCCTTCCCTTTCACTCTTACTGGTACCCGTCTGCCACAAATCACTCCTGACACTCTTCTCCAACCATTCCAAACTGCCTGTACTCTCTTCTTCACCTCTCTTCCACATTCAACATTACTCTGAACTGTTGATCCCAAGTACTTAAACTCGTCCACCTTTACCAACTCTACTCCCTGCATCCTCACCATTCCTCTACCCTCCCTCTCATTTACACACATATATTCTGTCTTAGCCCTGCTGACCTTCATTCCTCTGCTCTCTAGAGCATATCTCCACCTCTTCAGAGTCTCCACGACTTGATTCCTACTCTCACTACAGATCACAATGTCATCTGCAAACATCATAGTCCACGGGGCCTCCTGTCTGATCTCATCTGTTAACCTGCCCATCACCACTGCAAATAAGAAAGGACTCAGAGCTGATCCTTGATGTAATCCCACCTCCACCTTAAACGGATCTGTCACTCCCACTGCAGTCCTCACCACTGTCACACTTCCCTCGTACATATCCTGTACCACTCTTACATACTTCTCTGCCACTCCCGACTTCCTCATACAATACCACAACTCTTCTCTAGGCACCCTGCCATATGCTTTCTCCAAGTCTACAAATGCAACTCCTTCTGACCTTCTCTGTATTTCTCCAATAACACTCTCACAGCAAACATTGCATCTGTAGTGCTCTTTCCTGGCATGAAACCATACTGCTGATCACTAATCATCACCTCCCTTCTTAACCTAGCTTCTACTACTCTTTCCCATAACTTCAAGCTGTGACTGATCAGTTTTATCCCTCTGTAGTTACTGCAGCTCTGCACATCACCCTTATTCTTAAAGATAGGTACCAAAATACTTTTTCTTCACTCCTCAGGCATCCTCTGACTTTCCAAAATTTCATTAAACAATCTAGTTAAAAATTCCACTGCCATTTCTCCTAAGCACCTCCATGCTTCCATTGGTATGTCATCTGGGCCAACAGCCTTTTCATTCTTCATCCTCTTCATAGCTATCCTTACTTCCTCCTTGCTAATCTGTTTCACTTCCTGATTCACTATTCCCACATCATCCACCCTTCTCTCTCTCTCATTCTCTTCATTCATCAGCCTCTCAAAATACTCTTTCCATCTACTCAACACACTCTCCTCTCTTGTGAGTACCTTTCCCTCACTATCCTTTATCACCCTTACTTGCTGCACATCTTTCTCAGCTCTGTCCCTCTGTCTAGCCAATCGGTACAGGTCCTTTTCTCCCTATTTAGTGTCCAATCTCTCATACAACTCTCCATACACCTTATCCTTAGCTTTCGCCACCTCTCTCTTTGCCGTGCGCCTCATCTGCTTATACTCATGTCTATTTTCTTCATCTCTTTGACAATCACACTTCTTCTTCTTCATCAGCCTCTTCCTCTGTATACTCTCCTGTACTTCCTCATTCCACCACCAGGTCTCCTTGTCCTCCTTCCTCTGTCCAGATGTCACACCAAGCACCTTTCTAGCAGTCTCCCTTAATAGTTCTGCTGCACTTACCCAGCTATTCGGTAACTCTCCACTGCCTCCTAGTGCCTGTCTTAACTCTTCCCTAAACTCCACTTCACAATCACCCTTTTTTAACTTCCACCATTTAATCTTTGGCACTGCTTTCACACTCCTCCTCTTCTTGATCACCAACCTCATCCTACATACCACCATTCTATGCTGCTTAACTACACTTTCCCCTGCTATCATAATGCCAATAACAATAATTATTATGCCAGTAATGCTAACAATAATATTGACAACAACAGTCTGAATGTTGAGGCTGGTAGTGCTACTGGTAGGAATAAAGAGTTTTTTCACAATGTGTACATGCCCACAGGACCAGACAGACAAATGAAGGACAGACAAATGGAGGACTGAATGTATCCAGTACCTCTTGGTTCCCACAGATGGACATGAGAGAACATGGGAATCCTACCCAGCCACAATGCAACTCACATGGCTCATATCACCAGAGCTCAGTACACATGAAGAGGAATTATCATCACAACAATTACAAGTACAACCAGAGATACAGCCCACCGAGGTTCCAGAGAGAAGAAGTGAACTACCATCCGAACCCATGGAGGGAGGACCAGAACAACTGGAGGGTGAAGCAGTGGACAGGGGTGAGAGAGATGAGGTACCTGGGGAACAACAACTTCTACCCATCATGGCCACAAGCCTGCAGATGGAAGTAGCCCCAAGGATATGGAATTATTTGAAAAAAACAATGACACCACTTGAAGAAAACATGCTTAACAGAGGACTTACATTCATACTTCAGTGAAGGAGCGATGAGACACAGACCATCACTGATTTAAAAATGCATGTGAGAAAGTTGAATTTGAAACTTGTCTTTCATGTGAAAAATTACATGGAGGAAGATAAATCAACTGAAGAAAAAATTAGAAGACCAAGTAGTTTTTGCCCCCCACTCCATCCCACTCTTGCAGCCTTCAAGACAAAATACAAGCTCGATATAAGAATGGCTCTCAAAAAAAAAAAAACACCAAAAGGTAAGTTTTATAATATTTCAAAGGATGAGATATTAGAACTTAAGAATTTGAGCAATGATAGAACTATATGCGCTATGAAGGTTGACGTGTGTGGGTATACTTGTCACAGATACTGACAGTTCTATAATGAAAACAGAGAACATGCTGAACACACCTGAGTTTTATTCTAAACATTCCTTTGAGGAGGTTAAAACTGCATGTATAAAATGGAAAGGTAAGCAAAATACAATGCTTAATGAAAAACTTAGTAGAGAAAACATTTTGAGTATTTGGACACTCCTCATCTTACGTTACCTTGTTTTTTGGGGATTCCCAAACCACATAAGTACAGGGAAGATCCACCTTACAGACTTATTATTGCAACTGCAGGTTCCATATCAGAGGCCACTGCTATATACTTAGATTTTAGTATTCAGACTCTTGCCGAAAATAACTCATCTTTTGTTTTAGATTCACTTGATTTTTTTAAGAAAAATGAAATAAGTGAACTATTAGCACAATGCCAGGGTAATCCTATGGGCTTAACTTGTAAAGGCTCCAGGACCATTAGCCGAGTACACACCTATGAACCTATGTGAATGAACAAAGCATACTAGCAACTATTGATGCTGAAGTCCTATACATTGTGTTACCACAGATGTACTGTACTGAAGCAGCTACAGAGGCTTATAGCCAAAATAACAATGCTACACAAGGGCAAACTAAACACTGAGGAAAGCTAATAAACTTGGTGTTGAGTTACAATTTCTTAGTTTCAATGGCCAGACTTACAAATAGATGAATAGTCATGAGTGCGGCTATGGCCCCCTAGCCTGGCTAATGTAGCCTTAGGCAAGTGGGAGGAGGAATTTGTACTGCAAAGTGAATACCATTTTATGACCAGCTACCTTTGCTTCATTGACAATGTATTTATAGTCTGGCAAGGTGAGAAATCTAAACTCACTGACTTTACCCATTGCATCAATAACTCCAACTCTTTCCTGAAATTTACCACTTCCATCAGCTCGGAGTTAATGCAGTTCCTTGATATGAATGTCAGTATTGATAAAACGAGAAGAAAATTAGTAACTTATACAGGAAACCAACAAGAGTGAGCTGCTTAATTCACAGAGACGGTATGCATCTGCTAAAAATTAAGTTCATGTAGTAAAATCACAAGGCTACATAGTAGCAAACTTTACAACAGATTTGGCCCCTTTTCTCAAAACTATGAATGATCTTGAAAATGATTTCTTAACCAGAGAATATGAATCAAACATGTTACACATGATCCTGGGTACCATTAAAGATTATAAAATTAACAATAACCCTGTATGGAATAGGTGTTTTGTTAGAATTGTGCAACGAGGCCACCATAACCCAAAAAAAGAAAAAAGTAAGGACAGCTGCATTGTGACTTAGACCTGTGATGTCAGTACAATTAAAGCCATTATTAAGGAGAAGTGGGCCATCCTCACGGACAATCAGCAGCTTGTAAGGGTTTTAGGACAGCAGCTTACTTTTGTATATAAAAAGAGCAGAAGCATACATAGCTATGTGGAAAAGAAAAAGAAAAATAAGAAACACCAGGAATGACACAAGCACTAAACTCTGTGGGCAACCTAACTGCACTTTCTGTGAGTACTGGTGTGACTCATTTGAATATTCTGATCTTAAAAATATGGTGAAAACTTCAGCAGGTGGTAACTGTAATACTGAAGAGCCATGTGTAATGACTGCCCTGTTTTTATGTGGGTAAGACTATGAATAAACTGAAAAGGAGAAGCTCAGGTCATCTTTCTGAATCAAGATAAACAAAAGCAAAATGAACCAAGACACCGTATACTGAATGAAGCAGCTTCAAAAGTGCTCCAAACATCCACTTTATTGAATAAAAGAAAAATACACAATCCTCTGTGAGTGCTTTCGTCTAGCCAATGCCAAACTTCCTCAGACAATTAAACAATCACTACATCGCATCCTTTATACAAGTGCTAATCATTTAATTAAACCAAATTGCTTATTATACGACCCCCCCCATTAATATTCCAAAATGTGCACGCTGATTGGTCAGCATGCACGTTGTAAATCAGACTTATATTAATGGAAAAAGGTCCGGTCGCCCAGACTTTTTCCATTAGTATAAGTCTTTTTTTGACAGCAACAGAGAATGCAAGATCTCCATTGCTTTTTGGACATTGTCTCGCTATGTTAAAGGAGTTTAACATAGCGAGACAGATTTAAAAAAGTAACGGAGATCTTCCTTTCACCGTTGCTTTTTTTTTAAAGCTGTCTCGCTATGTTAAATGGGTTTAACATAGTGAGACAGCTTTAAAAAAAGCAACCGAGATTCTCTGTTGCTTTTTTTAAAGCTGTCTCACTATGTTAAACTCCTTTAACATAGCAAGGCACTTTGTAAAAAGCAACAGAGATCTTGCTTTCTCCGTTGCTTCCACCCACAGCTCTGATGTACTGCGTAAGCATACGCATGCACAGTGCATCAGAACTGCTGCAGAGTACCAGACAGCTGCGGAAGGGCAGCAAGGAGGCATTATACAATGCCATTATTTAAGAAAAGTAAGTATTTTTTTCTTAAATAATGTCATTGTATAATAGCAGTAACCCACTTCTGGGTGTGGGTAATGCTGGATTTACCCACGGTTGTCTTTGTTTGGCCACTCTGGCTTCACCCTCGTGACCAAACCACACCAACCATGGGTAAATCCAGCATTACCCACACACAGGCATGGGTTATTGCTATATTAACTAATTCCCTAATTCATACTTGTATCCTGCTCACTAATCATATTACAAATGGTGACTAAAAAGTCACTGCTAGCTTAAAGACATACATCTCTTAAGCAGAGCCTTGAAATTCAAAACCACATAGGATCATACACAGGGTCATAAAAAAACATGCTGTACTTATGATTCAAACTATTCTTACAATGAACTTTTCAGATATATATAAGGAAATATGAAGAAAAAATATATGTATAAAATGAGGAGAAGATATGCGATATGAAACAATTAATATGAAACATAATTATATGATTAAAAATCTAAAACATTATTACTATTCAAGTTATCTTTTAAAAATTTTATTTATTTATTTTATTTATTTTACATTTGTTGACCGGGATAGTCCGACTGGATGCATGTCCATTTTCAGCGGAGGCCCGGGGAGAAAAGCTCCAAGGGTAAGCAGATACAGCATTACATAATACCAGCATTACATATTACAAACAGACTATTTACAGAGATTACATAAGTAAGCAAGTTAAACAAGTTCTACAGGTTACAGTTAGTCCTGAGCACAAGTCAGGATTAAATTAAATTACACAGTAAACTGGTTAACAGATTTTTACACATTGGATTAAGCCTGGCTTGATACATTGACATAGCCAGTTAATAATTAATAAATAACTATCATAAATACATACTTGTTATACATAAAACAATGCATAAAAACTTTATAATAAATAAATCCATTATAGGTCTATTTTCCATATAATTAACCAAGCATTATGTTTATACATAAATAGAAATTTAACTGAGCACTGTGAAATACATTATAAGCTAAAATACAAGATAAAAATAAATATAGTGTTGTGTGAATCGTCTAATTTTATTTCTCTGTAATGCTTTTAGTTTTAACACTGGGGCTATTGAGTTCTGCTCATTTATTCCTAGCCAAATGTCTGCTTGTGTTATTTGCCATTTCAATTCCTTCAGCTCTAAGTGCAAGGCCCAGGGTTTTTTTATCATTAATTTCTACATGATCAATAGCCATAATAGAAAATTGATGATATTTATACTCACAGACATGTTTTGCTAATGCATTATTAAGTCTATTTTTCTTGATGGCATATTCATGCTCATATATTCTTTGGGCCAACTGTCTCTCTGCTTTCCCTATGTAGAACATTGAGCATGAGTTACGTGTAGCTAAATATACAACCACTTTTGGTTTACAGTTGTATCTACTATGTAAATAAAACTTTCTCTTCCTTAAATAGAAAGATTCCCCTATATTTATTTTATGGCACCAATGACATGTGCTACACTTATGCATGCCTATATTGCTATTTCCAGATGAATAAAGGGTATGCTTTAAATTATCTTTAAAGCTTCTACCTATCCTATAGACTATCTTAGGTTTCTCACTGATATGATTCCTACAGTGAGGATCTTCAAGTAAAATTGTCCAATTATTCAGTATTATATCTCTGATGATGTTATGATCTTGTGAGAAAGTAAGTACTAACACTCTACAAAAATCATTGTCATTTGTTGTAATACTATTTTCATTATTATTAAAGCTCCCATTATTCAAATTGGTGGAATCACTGGACACTTGCCCCGAATTCTGTTTATCTAGAATAGGTTTAAAATGCCTATTCATTTTTTTGATAGTGACTTCTTGTATTAATGTGTCAACTAAAGCTTCAGGGTATTCCCTGTTCAGAAGCATATTGTACAAGAAATTACATTCTTCTTCAAATTGTTCTAAGTTATTTACCATCCAGGCTGCCCTTACTAATTGCTCTTTGACAACGGACTTCTTTTGGTACTCCAAATGGCAATTACTATAGTGTAGAAAACAATTTGAATAAGATTCTTTATGATGAATGACTGCTACACAGGCTTGATTAATATACTCTTTCATGAGATGTACATCCAAATAATTCATATATTCCATGTTGATATCCCATGTAAATTTTAAAAAATCTGTTGTTGTATTTAAATATATTAAAAAATTCCTTTAAAGTATCTGATTTGCCTTTCCAAATAATGCTGATGTCATCCTGGAATCTGTGGTATGATTTTATGGAGGTATAATATCTACTATTAAATACAAAATTTCTCTCCCAGAAGGCCATAACTAAATTCACATAGGCTCCCCCACATGGTGACCCCATAGCAATGCCTTTTTCCTGTAAAACATATTTATTATTAAAAGTTATAAAACTATTACTTAATACTATTTCTAAGAGCTCAGTTATTAAGTTGACTAAATCATGTGTTCTATTATGAAGAATAAGCATTTCATGAACCCATTCCTGCCCTTTAGTTTGAGGAATGATGGCATATAAATCACATACATCTATAGTAACTAAAATGTCATGATTGCTAAACTATACATCATTCATGTGCTCTAAGAAAGTCCATGAATCTTTACAGATTTGTATTTCTTTAACAAGAATCTTTTTTAATTCATAGTCTATATATTTTGCACATGCTGAAGTGATTGAGTCTCTGTCGTCCACTATTGGGCGCATGGGTGGGTTATCTACACTTTTGTGTATTTTTTGGGGTACCAAAAAATGGTATTCTGGGAGTTATAATATTCAGGTAGTTGTATAAATCTATGTTGATTCATCTTTCCAAAAAGATGCTATTAATTTGTCCATCAATCTTTCTAGAAGCTTTGTTCAATTCATTCAGTGAAATTTCTATATATGTGACTGTGTCTAAAATATGATTTAATTTATTATTGTACATATCATGATTCATAATTACAGCACCACCCCCTTTATTTGGTTTCATGATTCTTATTTTATCTTTCATTAATGGCTTCAAGATTTTTTGTTCATTATTATCTAGGTTCTGGGTATTTTTCCCCTTCATATTTAGGGTGTATAAACGCTTCAGTTCATGTTCACACATTTTTTCGTATGTAATTAATTTAGGGTGTAAAGGGGGTTATATATGCTGCTTATGTTAAACTTGTTAACATTGTATATACTATCTTGGTATAATAAACTAAAATTAATCTTCCTTAAAAACATCTTAATGTCAATCATAGTACTAGTGAAATCAAAAGTCCTAGTAGGAACAAAAGTTGTTCCTTTAGCTAATAAATCTGCCACTTTTTCAACAATGTGCACTTCAGAAAAATTATACACTTTAAAATCACCTCTAGTATTCACTACTACATGTTCATTATGCTTGATACTGTAGTGAAAGTTTGATGTACATCATGCATAACACATAAATCAGCAGTGAGAATTAGACCATTACTTGAACCATTGTTTACATCATTTTTTAAGTCCTCCATTGCTTGTTTTTTGGCCTGGCCCCTTGAAACCCTGCAGTTTGATTGTAATAGTGTTGGGGGTTAGATTTATTTCTTATTCTTTCTGATCTTCTTAATTCAGGAAATTCTTGATTATAAAGGGAATTGGGTTGTGTTACAGTTTCTCTTGAAAAATTATATTCATTATTACTATTGTCCATACTATTGTTTTCCCTATATCTCCTTTGGCCACCAGGAGGCTTAGGATAGGCTATTCCATTTGCATACTGTTTTAAATCTCTTTCATGTTTCTGCATTTTTCCAGTCTTTAGTTTGGAAATCTGCTGGTCTATGCTCTTATAAATACGTAACATTTCATATTGCATACTCTCATAAGAAATGTCATCTCTTATGTCTCTAGCTAACACACTTAATTCGTTCATGAGTACTTCTATATCAGTTTGGTTGTATTTGATCATAATGTTTAAAAGGTCTTTACTACTCCTATCAAATAATTGCATAAGCTCTATATGGAATGGAGAATTGTTGATTAGGCCAGTGGGATAACGCCAAAAGCGCAGCCCTTTGGGGTTAATGTTCTGTTTTGTACATTCTTTCAAATAAGCATTTTCCAGTTGTAATTTTTCACATTTTATAAGCTTACTATCAAATTCATTCAGTTTCTGTTCTAAATTATTAGTACCTTGCATTTGTCCACCAGAAAAAGCAAACGCTGACAGTAAGCATTCATTTAAAATCAGCACTTCCCCTCTAAAACCATTGTTGTTGCTTGGATTTAGTCCCATAGTGTGTGAGCATGCTCCTCGGTTGCCTTGAACATCCGTTTAGGTACGCTGGTCGAAACCAATGCTAGTATTGTGAGCAGGGGGTTTATAATTCCCCAAACAAAGAGGTGTGAGATTGAAATTAAATTTGGTGGTCTCTCTTGGCATATTACCACCACCGTTGCTGGAATTGAGAGTTGGAACTTTCAACTGCTCATATAGCCCATTGCATGATGAGTCCAGTTAACTTGCCAATCGACCCTTCTGTCTTTTCCTTGTCATCATTCAAGTGTGCAGGTGCCCCAGATTCATTCCCTGAAGACATACTGAGGGAACGAACACAAAAAAACAACCAAGATAAACAAAAGCAAAATGAACCAAGACACCGTATACTGAATGAAGCAGCTTCAAAAGTGCACTGAACATCCACTTTATTGAATAAAAGAAAAATACACAATTGTCTGTGAGCACTTTCATCTAGCCAATGCCAAACTTCCTTAGACAATTAAACAATCACTACATCACATCCTTTATACAAGTCCTAATCATTTAACTAAACCAAATTGCTTATTAACTAATTCCCTAATTCATACTTGTATCCTGTTCACTACTCATATTACAGATCGTAACTAAAAAGTCACTGCTAGCTTAAAGACATTAATCTCTTAAGCAGAGCCTTGAAATTCAAAACTGCATAGGATCATACACAGGGTTATAAAAAACATGCTGTACTCATGATTCAAACTATTCTTACAACTAACTTTTCATATATATATATATATATATATATATATATATATATATATATATATATATATATATATATATATATATAGCTAGATAGATAAGGAAATATGAAGAAAAAATATATGTATAAAATGAGGAGAATAGAATATGCAATATGAAACAGTTAATACGAAACATAATTATATGATTAAAAATCTAAAACATTATTACTATTCAAGTTATCTTTTAAAAATTAATAAATAACTATCATAAATACATACTTGTTATACATAAAACAATGCATAAAAACTTTATAACAAATAAATTCATTATAGGTCTATTTTCCATATAATTAACCAAGCATTATGTTTATACATAAATAGAAATTTAACTGAGGCACTGTGAAATACATTCTAAGCTAAAATACAAGATAAAATAAATATAGTGTTGTGTGAATCATCCAATTTTATTTCTCTGTAATGCTTTTAGTTTTAACACTGGGGCTATTGAGCTCCACTCATTTATTCCTGGCCAAACGTCTGCTTGTGTTCTTATTTGCCATTTCAATTCCTTCAGCTCTAAGTGCAAGCCCCAGGGTTTTTTATCATTAATGTCTACATGATCAATAGCCATAAAAGAAAATTGATGATCTTTGTATTCACAGACATGTTTTGCTAATGCATTATTAAGTCTATTTTTCTTGATGGCATATTCATGCTCATATATTCTTTGGGCCAACTGTCTCTCTGTTTTCCCTATGTAGAAAATTGAGCATGAGTTACATGTAGCTAAATATACAACCGCTTTTGATTTACAGTTGTATCTACTATGTAAATAAAACATTAGTCACCATTTGTAATATGAGTAGTGTGTAGGATACAAGTATGAATTAGGGAATTAGTTAATAAGCAATTTGGTTTAATTAAATGATTAGGGCTTGTATAAAGGATGTGATGCAGTGATTGTTTAATTGTATGAGGAAGTTTGACATTGGCTAGATGAAAGCGCTCACAGAGGCTTGTGTATTTTTCTTTTATTCAATAAAGTGGATGTTCAGTGCATTTTTGAAGCTGCTTCATTCAGTATATGGTGTCTTGGTTCGTTTTGCTTTTGTTCATTTTGGTTGTTTTTTTGTGTTCATTTCTTCTTTCTGAATCAGACATAATGCCAGAAGAATGCCTTATCCAAACACTTATTAGAACGCCCCAGACATTCGGGTTTTAAATTTATCATTCTGGACTGTGTGGATATGGATGAGCTTAAAAGGGATGTCAATGGTGTTTTGTAGAAAAAAGAATTATGCTGGCAGTTGAAATTAAATGCATTCAGAAAACCAGAGCTTAACTACTATTGCTCTTTTAAGAGTGTGTGTAAACTGTCACACAATCTGTAAAGGTTTTTTTAGGAAATTCTTGAGGAAATATTTTTATGTACTAAAAATAAAAAATAATGTGTAGTATGTGAATAATTGTATGTATGTTTAGTTACTTTAACCTCATTTCTGCTTTGATTACATTTAGTACATTCTTGCATCACACCAGAAATTTAAACAGTAAATTCAAAACACACATTCTTTCATGCCACTATGACCATGAAGTATTACCATGAAGTACTGGTATAATTCCCCCATCTAGCATACTGGTGTATGCTCATGCAAACTCATGCACACATCTGCACACTTTTATACATTACTAGTTTACTTCATTAGTATTTTTCTGTATTTTCTCCATGGTTTTCATTGAATAAACATGTTTTGGGGCTGTAAACATGAACACTGTCTTGACAGTTTTTTTTTTAACTGCAAAAGAAAGACTTTTTTTCTGAGCTATAAATGAAATGTTTTTTTTTTCTGAAATACTTTTTTTCTTAATAATTGTTTTCTGAGCTATAAATAACCTAGTTTGTCTACAGACTAATACATATTAGATATGATTAGACAGATACATATTTATACTTATAGCATTCTAGTTAGATAACGGGGTGACTTCGATAAACCCTACATGATTTTCTTTTTGTGTATGCATCGCTCTGCAATGCGTACACAATCATGAACAGTTTTCGATTCTGTAAGCACTGCTTAGTGGTGTACAAGCACTTGCAAGCAAGGAAAGTTCTGTGTAAATCAAATTACCATATAAGCAGGTGAATCTTATGCAAATGACCCAGGTGGAGCAATCCAACAAGCAGAATGGCATCTGTGCAGACCCTGCGTCCATGTCCATAGTGTATGTGGCAATTTTCCATGTACTGGAATGTTTAACGTAAAGAAGGGGATGTAAAAGTCCACAAACATGGATATAACTTCCCTGAAATGGTTAGATAACATGCAGTGATGTGTGAAAAAATGCATTGCTGAAATCTGAAAATGCAAGGGAATATGTAAAAATAAATAATTTTTTAATGATTTCAGCATGTTTGCATTATGAGCCACAGTGTGCAAACATGCCTAATTGAAAAATAAAGAAAAAAGGAATAAAAAGTATTTTATAATATTTGTGAGAAATGTATTATAGGACGTTGTGCTGGGTCCATACAGTGGTGGACTGGTGTTGTTGCCTAGGTCATATACGGCTATGAACTGTGTAGTTACCAGGCTTTCAGCATGGATATGTATGCAAATGAGATGAATTTGCTGAATCGGTATAAGGAGCAACCATATCCGCATATCCCTTTCTTGTAGAATCCTATACCATGTTGATAATTTCAGTGGATGTGGATGCCAGCAGGGGGTGTGTCCCATTAGTTTTAGGAACTTTTTAATTTCTGGTGTGTGTGTTTGCATGGCACGCCACACAGCTGGGTGTATTTGCATGAAAAAGACCACCGAGGTCACAGTGATGACATAGGCAGCAAGTAATTAAAAGCAGATATATTCAATTATTGATTTTGGCTTTTGTATAAGCTGTGCTGTGCAGCGCGGCACATAGCTTAACGTGTATATGCAGCAGACTACCCACGTGACAGTGATGATTATTTAGGAGTGAATAAGCTATGTGAATGATGGAGCACACAGCGGTGTGCCACGCACTAAAGTAAGGCCATTAAATGATGTTAATTACAATTTAAGCAGGTGAAATGCATAATAAGTAACCAATCACACATAGTGGACCTACAGCAGACCTGTATAAACTATGCATGCACCCTACAATCTGATTTTCCCTCAATGCTCTGAAGCATTAGAGTACTGACTTGGAAATGTTAACTGATGGGATAATGCTAGGGGCTAATGCAGCTATTCTACATCTGCATGTACTAAATGCTGAAGTCAGTGCTGCTGGAGCTGCTGACAATAGGCCTAGGCTGAGAAGTAGAAGAGTGTTCAGGCCCAAGGTAACCTTCCAGGAGCTACATGAGCTGGTGATTGCAGAGTGCTACAGGGTAGACAGGGACATATTACAAGAACTCACTGAGCTCTGCTGCCCTCAAGTCAGAGACAGAGTCAACAGAGCGGAACCTATCCCAGTGGAAACAAAGGTATGTGTAGCTCTTAGAATACTAGCTAGAGGTACTTTTCAAAGACCAACTGGGAACATGATGGGGGTGTCACAGTCATCTGCATCCAGGATACTCCATGAGTTCCTGGATGCTATGCTACCACATGTCAGTGAGCAGAAATCTTTTCCCCTCTCCCCTGAGATGAGGGCTAGCAATAAGCAACAGTTCTACCATGTAGGATGCTACCCTGAGGTACTGGGTGCCATAGATTGCACCCATGTACACATCAAGGCTCCACCTGGTGAGCAGGGTGGAATCTACATTAACCAAAAGGGGTAACACTCCACCGACTGCGAGATTGTGTGCAATGCCCAGGGGATTATCCTGAATGTGTGTGCTGGCAGCTCTGGCAGTTATCATGGCTCACATATATGGCACACATCACAGCTGTTCCAGATGTTTGCTAGGGAAAGCATCACACACAGCCATTTACTGGAGGATGTTGGCTACACCCTGAAACTATGGATGATGACACCCATTAGAGATGCACACACACACACACACACACACACACACACACACACACACACAAGAATGCCATAATGAGGCACATGCAGAAACTAGGAACATCATAGAGCATGTGTATGGGCTACTGAAGTCATGGTTCCAGTGCCTAGATATATCTTGTGGGGCCCTGCAGTATTCATCATGTGCGCATATATTCACAGTATGTGCTATGCTACATGATATGATCCTGTTGAAACAGCTGCAGCAGGAGCAGCAAAGGGATGGAATACAAAGCCCCTGCCAGTGCCTAGGTCACCACAGCCACACTAGGACTTGGAGGAGGAATCTCCTGCTGATGTTCCTGTAGTATGCCAGTTTGCCCTGGCTTTGGCTAAGAGGCAATGCATAGCACATTTACTGACAACCTAGAGCCCTAGGGAATGACACCTTATCCCTACTCACATACAGAAAGTAAAAATGATGGTAGGCAACCCACACATCCTGTACCTACCCATGTATTGGCTGTGTACTGCTTGCATCACACAGAGTCAACCCGAACTACAGTTGTGTCAGTTGCTGCATTTGCAAGGTAAGTCCTTAACTTCCACAGTACTCATAAGGATTATTATGGTATTGCATTGTATGTGTGGATCTGGTACATTATGCAAGTAAATATAGTAGGCTACCTGGACAGAAATTGCATCCACATGGGAATACATATACCCATTACACTACCTTGTTTCCATGAGTATTCACTAGGCTCCATGCATGGAATAATCATGCATTCCTTCTGCAGCAGATTACTGGTACATATGTCAAGGGAGATGTTAGACAGTGAGGTGACATGATAGACTACTGTGTTTCCCAGCAGAACAAGTGGTGGTGTCCACCAACTCCAACACAGCAGTGTTCCCTTGTAACTGCTATAACACAAACTCAGCAATGGTATATCAGCATGCCAGACAGTCTCAGGACAGTAACAAAGAAACTGAATATACATTCTATATCTTACTTAGCATATGGATAACTATATATGTATGTATGCAGTTGAATATGTGATGAATGTTTGCTGTATATCAAATAGCTTGTGTGGCTCAAAGAACTAGAGCAGTTAGCATGTATGGTGGGATTCAGGGTTCTAATCTAGATGGAGCCACATGTTTTGGATGTCAGGTAGTATTATTATTTGTTTTATAGACCATCTGTCTTGCGTGTGGTGTAAAATCATTAACCTTCGTGTCATATCAATTACAACTCACAAGCAAAAAAAATGTAGCCAAGTTCAGTGACATGTAGCAGTGCAGAAACAGGGAGAAATGTCATTTTTTGTGTAACACCCAAATCCTTGACTGGAGTACAGGTAGGTGTAGGCAGGTGTCAGTTTATAACTAGCAAACCCCCCACTAGCCATGTTTATACACTTAGTTAAGCAGAGTGCAAGTCTGTTCCTCCCCACTCAGAATGATACAGACAAATATGTATACATATTTGTCTGTCAGTATCTCACTCTCCCTATATATATATATATATATATATATATATATATATATATATATATATATATATAGGAACACTTTATAATCCAGAAATTCTGAAATATCGAATTTCAGATCCCAAGATTATAAAGCCGAAAGGTCAAAACTCCGAAACCCCAGAAGCACGAATTTAAAAATTCCAAAGTACAGACATGTTGAATTAGCACTTCTGGTGTTGCAGTTTTTGAATGGATAGCTGGAAGTTTAAGTAAGTATGTTTAAGGGTTTTGTTTATGGGCTTTAGTGTGTGTCAAAGTTTTGCTACTGTGATGTTTGTGTGTAAGGGGAATGTAGCTTGTGTGGTGGTGTTTTCATGTGTTTGTCTGTGTAGTGTAAACTTGGAGTTAATATATTTAAGTAGGGGGATGTGGGGGGCACAGCCCCCCACATTGGGGGTGCAGGGGGGCTTGCCCCCTGCTTGTATTTAGTGTAGGTTTGTGTGTGGGGGGAAGTGTGTGTATGTGTATGTGTGTGGTGTATGGTTAGTGTGCGAGTTGCAATTTTGAAATTCGGGCTACTGGGCTTTCGTGATTTTAAAGTTTCGGCTTTATGATCTCGAGATTCTGAAATTTGGTATTTCAGGATTTGGCCATTATGAAGTGAACATATATATATATATATATATATATATATATAAATATGTATATATAGAAATAGGCACACACACACACACACACACACACACACACACACACACACACACACACACACACACACACACACACACACACACACACACACACACACACACACACACACACACACACACGTATATTTATGTCCCTCTTATCTACAGATATATGTTTATATATATGTGTATGTCTGTAATGTCCTACTGGTGATTAAAGCTGCAGTATGAAACATATATAATGTTGCTCACAGTAAGGGCACAACAATAGATAATGCACTTCCTACAGCCCCCTCTGCCTGCTGGATGTCACAACATATACACCAACAAGTAAACAGGTGGTGTTATGTATCATGTTGTGTATGCATGCATTGTGACAGGCCACATTGTTTTTGCCCACATGCTTGCCCATCCAAATGCAAACAGCCATATATGGACAAAATGGCTACTGTAGATACATAACTAGGTTAAACCACAGTTATCTGACTGTAAGGCTACTAGATGCAGAGAACAGTTAAGAGGCAATATCACGCTGCAGCCCACACATACTGTTCAACACAAGCCTAGTTTATGTACTCAATTAGCATTTGCCTGCAGTCACATATAAAATAGACTTAAGCTATGGTGTGTGCTGTAAATACTATGAACTGTAGTGTGTAACATGAAATAGGCAGGGGTTCTGATCTCACTCCAGTCAACTTGGTGTGTGTGTGTGTGTGTGTGTGTGTGTGTGTGTGTGTGTGTGTGTGTGTGTGTGTGTGTGTGTGTGTGTGTGTGTGTGTGTGTGCAGCCCCTCATAACAAATAGGAATCTTACATTGACTGCCAAATGTCAGTGAGCCTGTACTTTTTCTACCTTGTAGGTGCTGTCAGCCTCCAAACCCCTCTCTTTCACAAGGCCTGTTGATGTCATGTACCTTAACCCTACCAATTGCCATACAGACTTAAGCTGTGGTATGTGCTATAAATGCTGTGGTCTCTGTGTTGTGAAACACTAAATTGGTAGGGGTTCCAATCTCACTCTGGCCCATGTGGTGTGTGTGTGCATCCCCCTGCAAAGTAAATTTGATCACCACACTGACTTTGAAAGAGGTGTGGTTTTGCAGTATCTTGACTGTTGTAGGTGACATGGACCTTCAAAGTTCTGACCAGAACAAGGCCTGTGATGTCTTCTATCATAACATTACCTAAAGAGATGTTAATAGCACACTTGAGATGTGCCATGTGCATTAAGTACTGTGATTTCTAGTGTGTACCATTAAATGGGTAGGTGTTCTCATCTAATTACAGACAACTTGAGCTGTGTACACTGTGCACTTTTCTGTATATATGAATTGATAGTGGTACTATTTTCACTGTAGCCAGGTGTGTATGTGCAGATATCAGAGCATTTTACATCAGTGTATGGGATCATAGGATCATTGGACATTAGTAGCCTAATGGGCCTATGTTCCATAAAATGTTAGTCCCATTCTTACACTTATTTACATGATCTGTATATATTGCTCCTGTCCACAAGGGACATGGGCAGAAGCCCTGTGGTGACATAGTCATCCGGACAATCATACAGATTGCATCTGAGGAGGTCCAATGAGGTGCACTCTTTGCCATTAGGTGAGAGTCTGTTTCAATAGTTTGTGAAAGTTTAGTACACATATCTCCCCCACCAGCGTGTATTATTAATGTCATACACCAGGTAATCTCCTTACAGTGAGTAATACATGTACCCTTCCACTCACAGATTTGTAGCATGTCCAATACAGCAGGGTCACACACTGCCCTGAATGCAAGGCAGAGATCACTTCTGAGAGGTCTATATGACACAGGCTACAATGACAGTTATTGCACATGATCCTCATAGGTCAGATACTGGAGACTTAAAGTTCCCTTGGGATGAAAGTTTGTGTTGTGTGCAATTGCCACTGGTGCTTGTAAAGGTACATGAGAAAATGGCCATTGCAGTGAAATATTGGCATGCTGAGGGACGGCTGCATGGAAGTTATAACCACAGCATTATCAAGTGATAGCGCCCTCACTAATGACATGAGCATGATATACTACCCATCATACCCCTGTGGAGACATGGTGATCTATATTAAAATAGGTGTAAACCAGTGTGGCCAGGTCTGTGTGCCCAGGTCTATCACCCGCTGAGTATGTAAATCAGGTGTTGCTAATGATGTGTTACTTACCAGGAATATTGCTGTTACCAATGGAAATGATTATACATACATATTTGCATGGGGTTATGGCCATGAGTATGTGAACAAGCATATATTCATGAAGACCCTCTTGTAGGAGAATGACATAACTGGAAGATTGTATGACTGCTCCCAGTTTGCTGTGCCATAAGGTGCTTCTTGTCCTCCTGTTTGCTAGAGCAGAGTCTCTGCAATTGTACAGGTGGCACACCTTGCAGTGTAGATGTGGATGTCCATGCATGCACAGAGAACTTGTTCAACTCTGAGGTCATTACTCTGGCATTGCTAATTTACACTGCCTGTCAGGCAACCAGACAGAGCACTGGATGTTGTGTGAACACAGACATGTTTTCTGGTTACATAAATGTATAGTATGACATAGGACAGGTGTGGGTACACACACTTTGGCCAAAGAAGGCCAACCTACTGCAGCATGCCTAAGATCCATGGCATGCAGACATGCACCATGAAGCTGATGATGGTCTGGCTGCATGAACTGCTGTGACATTGTGACCTAACAGGGATCACTGCTACTGTGGTGCTTCCTTGTGCAACCTTGCAAGTGTATTTCATCAGACATTGTACACCATAGTGTGACACTGCAGCTGTGCTCCAACTCACCATCTGCTCATTACCCTACTGAAATCCTAAGAACCCTGGAATACTAGGCATAATACATGCCACACTGTAATGACTGCTCTGATTGCTGCTCAAGGCATCTATCTGGTAAACAGTATGTCAAGGATAAAGAGCTTCGCATAAAGTAGGACAACTATGAAGCTGAACAAACAAGCTGTGGCCTGTTCCTCCTGTGGATTTTGTCTCTCACCAAAAGCAAAATGTTAATACCAAAGTGTAAGAGCATGGTATCCCAGGAGATAGTGGTTGTGCTGAGACCAGCAGTTTTAGTAGCCAGGTACCAGCAGTTCAGGGGACTCCCCTCTTGTCTGAATTCCTCACAAGGTAATTGTGTCAGCACAGTACACACTGCTTGAGTGATGTACAGCTGCAGGATAACTGTGTGAAAAGTACCTACTTACCTTTCCGAGTGTATGCATGACCCCCACACACACACACACACACACACTGCTTGCCTATGCTCTCTACAGATACAGGCATGTTGGCAGACTACCTTCTTGAAAACCATGATGGAATTAAAATCAATACACAGTTGGACACAGGGCAGGAAGCATGCAGTGACAACTGGTGTCCTCAGATATCTCAGTAGTGCTACATTTACAGCCATGAAAAGACAGCATGGAAATGATCAGTAATGATGTAGTACACCTACAGACACTGGCCCAAACCCAGTTTGTGTTGTTCAAGGTCAGATCATGCCTACCCTAAGCTTTGGACTGAATTGATTGTAACAAACTGTGATGGATGAGGTAAAAATGACTTACCCCACCTATCATGGCCTAAGGAGTCATTTGTCAAAATTAGGCCACCAGGCATTATGGACACACACTGTAGAGGTTATTTACAAACTTGTATGCCATCTATTGGATAGTCAAGTGTCTGATGTCATTATCTTGGAAGATAGGATTGTGTAGGCCAGTATTACAATGACCCCAGTCACCAGTGGACTACCCACACACATCATTCCTGGGACTACTCCTCCTAGCCATTCCCTTGTCTGCAGTCACAACCACTGTCAGTGACCTCAGACTGACTACATTTGCAGATGATTGAAAATAAGGAACTGTCAATGTTTCCCACATAAAACCAACAGTTATGAGAAAACAAGCCAGGTAGAAACCACCACAATGTCAAAACAAAATCTATTTATTAAAACTAGAATAACAAGCGCTTTCACGTGTATCAAAAAACATGCTTCATCAGGTTTAACTAGAAATTTCAACTGAGACTTTTTATACAAATCCAAAAGCTATCAAATTATATAATTAGCAATCAAAGCAATGCAATTAAACAATTAAAATGATAGTTACAAGTTTAAGTTAACTCTTGTAGCACAGGATAAAAATTCAATGCTTGAAACAGATAATAGCACAGTCTCTATTATGTTGACATAAAATAGAATATAAATATATTAATGGATTAATAGGCAATCGCCTCATACTTATACAATGTAACATGAAGATATAAAATAAACAGATTCAACAAAATAATGAATATTTTAAGAACTAGTGAATAGAAACATAGACCGGTAAAACCAAATTGGTTCATACTGGTCAGTGTTCACGTGCCATTAGAACAGGCTTGATGCTGACAGACTGATTCAAGCCAGGCTCGAGATGGGCTTTCAACCTTAAGATCCATCTCAATTCAATCGTTAAGTAATTCATTGCATCACCTCCTCTAACATTTATATCTATAATTTGTAAAACCCTAAAGGTGAAACTATGATCAGGACACATGACTACATGTTTAGCCAAGGTATTGCATGTGTTCATCTTCCTAATGTCATATATATGGTTGTACATTCTATCTCTCAACCTGCGAGATGTCATGCCTACATAAAATGTGGTGCATGCTGTGCAGGTAGCCAGATAAATAAGGTTAGTACTGTCACAAGTAGCATGAAAACGCGGTTTAAAAATATACCTAAAATGAGGATGATAAAAACAATCTTCACCATTTATATATTTACACATGTTGCATTTATTACATGGGAAAGTACCATGCCTTAATGTTAACCTCTCTATACTACCAATAGAAGAAACAGTTTTGTCGACACATAATAATCTCTTTAAGTTTTTACTATTTCTATACCTGAAAGAAGGTATCGTTCCCAGAAATTGGGAACATTTATTATCTGTAAGTAATATTCCCCAATTCTTTCTTATAATGTCAGTAATGAATCTAATATCACTGGTATATCTCGTAGTAAAAAATACCCTATCATGTCTACGATGGGTAGTATAATTAGAGCTTGTACCAAAAGGCTCTAAAAAATCAAGATATTCCACATCACTGGTCATAATGGCCGATGCTGAGCAGCCCAAACCACGTAGTGTGGATTTCGTATAACCTCTATCACGGAACAATCCTTCCATATAATCTAGCTGTAGCTGTCTATTGTGGGGGCACATACATAGTCTAGAAATTCTCTTAAACTGGCTCTTGACAATATTCGGAAAAAACGAACGTGGATGCATGCTATTAAAATGTAGTATAGCATTCCTCCAGCAAGGTTTCTTGTAGAGATTGGTAAAAAGGGAACCTCCTAAATCCTTGGAAATTGTTATATCAAGGAAATGCAACTGATGTTGAGATACTTCTATAGTGAACCTTAAAAAGTCAGTAGTGGATTCTAAGTAGCTGACCATGTCATATAACAGATCTTGACTGCCTTCTTAAACAATCAGAACATCATCAACAAAACGTCTGTAAAGCAAAACATGTTGGAAAAAGGCACTATTAAATAAAAATGTGCGTTCCCAATAATGCATAACCAAATTCACGTACGAATTGGCACATGGGGTGCCCATAGCTACACCCCATGTTTGCGCATAAATATCGTTATTGTACAAGAACACATTGTTGTTCAAAACTAAGTCAAGGAGGCGCAAATAACCAATTGTGTGTTACTATCAAAAGTGCATAAAACAAGTAGGCTCTCTCTTATGGCCTCAATCCCATAATCATTGGGGATAGTAGTAAATAGGCTCTTAACATCAAGGGAAACCAAAATAACAGAGGTAGACAGATTTTGGTTATTGGCTAAACTGTCTAAGTCATGCAACAACTGATATGTGTCTTTCAAAATTGTGGGAACACTCCTGGCTAAAGGCCCTAGGACTGATTCTAATTAATGTGAGATATGTTCGGTAACCCATCCAGCCCCTGACACTTTTGGTCGTAGAGGTGGAGGGGTGATATCTTTGTGTATTTTAGGAAGACCCTTGATCAATGGTATCTTGGGAAACTCGATCAAAAGATAGTCATAGAGCTGTCTATTGATCTGTCTACACATTAAAAGATCATATAATGAGTCATGAACATTTCTTATGATGCTATCAGCCACATGTTGTGATATTATTCTATATGTATCATCATCCTTCAACATAACCAGCATCATACCATTATACATAAGGGTATCCAAAACCACTATCCCTCCACCTTTATCAGCTGACTGTACGGTTATATTAGCATTACAAGATAGTTCATGAAGAGAATGCCATTCATCAAAGTTCAAGTTATGATAAATTCTTCTTGAGCAGCGTTGGAAAAATATTGATAAAACTCACGTTCACACACAGACACAAAACAGTCCACCTTATGAGGTAAAACTGATGAAAAAGAGCTTTTACGTACAAATTGTCTCTCTCCGTTAGTCTCTCCTGTCTTATCAAACAATAACTTCAAAGATAGATTCCGGTCAAAGAGGCGTAAATCAGTTAACACTTCAACAAGGTTACTGGCTTGTGCAGGAATAAAAGAAAGACCTCTATTCAAAAGAGTCACTTCACTGAGTGTAAGCGTGTGACTCGAGAGGTTAAAAACAAGCATATTCAATTCCTGCTCTTTCTCCTTACCTCCACGGATTCTCTGGAGAACCTCCTCTTGCGTCTCCCTCTGCTGCTGGATCTTGCCTGCTGTCTGATTCGGTACTGCATCGGTAATTGTAAAAAACCATTATTGTGGTTCCCTAATGGTTTCTTAGGTTTGGTGCCAAGGTTGTTTAAAACAAGCTGTTCCTCCAAAGCTTGTTGATTAGGAGGAGGAGTGTCTAATAGTTGCAAACTACCCATTGGTTGACGATGTTTCACTGATGTAGCATCGCTAGTATTCAAATGTTCTAACCCTTCTCCTATAGAATTTAAAGGTGCAGTTGCTGTAGAAGTTAATAATTCATTGACAGTATCTGAGAGATAACTGGAACCGTGTATGTGGTCATTACGCTGAGAATTAGTTCTCGGCCATACAAAGACATTGCCAGATAAGAAATCATGATAGTCTCTCTGTAATTTCTTATGCTTAGTCTGTTGTAATTTATCACTATAGGCCATTATTTGCGTGTACATATAGTCAATCTTTCTCTCATAAGTTTCACCCTTGAAACGCTCACATAGATCTCTATGCAGAGTCTCTATTTTGACTTTGAGCTCATTTTCTATCGGTGTGAAATAACTAATTATAAGTTTCATATACTGACTGCTCAAATCAAGGTTCAACTGTTCCCATTGTTTTAATAACTCTGGATGGCTGCAGCTGTGCTCCAACTCACCATCTGCTCATTACCCTACTGAAATCCTAAGAACCCTGGAATACTAGGCATAATACATGCCACACTGTAATGATTGCTCTGATTGCTGCTCAAGGCATCTATCTGGTAAACAGTATGTCAAGGCTAAAGAGCCTCGCATAAAGTAGGACAACTATGAAGCTGAACAAATAAGCTGTGGCCTGTTCCTCCTGTGGATTTTGTCTCTCACCAAAAGCAAAATGTTAATACCAAAGTGTAAGAGCATGGTATCCCAGGAGATAGTGGTTGTGCTGAGACCAGCAGTTTTAGTAGCCAGGTACCAGCAGTTCAGGGGACTCCCCTCTTGTCTGAATTCCTCACAAGGTAATTGTGTCAGCACAGTACACACTGCTTGAGTGAGGTACAGCTGCAGGATAACTGTGTAAACAGTACCTCCTTACCTTTCCGAGTGTATGCATGGACCCCCCCCCCCCCACACACACACACACACACACTGCTTGGCTATGCTCTCTACAGATACAGGCATGTTGGCAGACTACCTTCTTGAAAACCATGATGGAATTAAAATCAATACACAGTTGGACACAGGGCAGGTAGCATGCAGTGACAACTGGTGTCCTCAGATGTCTCAGTAGTACTACATTTACAGCCATGAAAAGACAGCATGGAAATGATCAGTAATGATGTAGTACACCTACAGACACTAGCCCAAACCCAGTTTGTGTTGTTTAAGGTCAGATCATGCTTACCCTAAGCTTTCGACTGAATTGATTGTAACAAACGGTGATGGATGAGGTAAAAATGACTTACCCCACCTATCATGGCCTAATGAGTCATTTGTCAAAATTAGGCCACCAGGCATTATGGACACACACTGTAGAGGTTATTTACAAACTTGTATGTCAGCTTTTGGATTGTCAAGTGTCTGATGTCATTATCTTGGAAGATAGGATTGTGTAGGCCAGTATTACAATGACCCCAGTCACCAGTGGACTACCCACACACATCATTCTTGGGACTACTCCTCCTAGCCATTCCCTTGTCTGCAGTCACAACCACTGTCAGTGACCTCAGACTGACTGCATTTGCAGATGATTGAAAATAAGGAACTGTCAATGTTTCCCACATAAAACCAACAGTTATCCAGGATGGGCTGGCACACACCTTCATTTGCTGTCTGAGACATCGACAAATACTACATGCCAAGTTATGCACAATACTATACTTTTGTCAGTCAGCCACCCCCTGGATAATATTGTATTGTCTGCACTCCTTCAACAGATGACCAATTAGGCAGGGACTTATGGACACAGAGAGTGATGTAACCTTTGACTTTCATTGGTTGGTAAGATGTGGAGCTTCATGCACTGTTGTACAACATATAGATAAAGGTATGGCATGTAAATCCCAGAATGCCATTGTTACACTGTATATGGCACTCATCACACCTATCATTGAGTGCAATGACACCTGTGGTATGTAAGTATATAGGCATATCTGACACCTGTAGCAGCCAGTGATATCCCACTGTAACCCAATACACAGTGTACATAAAATGTCCAATGCAGACTGTGACCACCTGCACATCCACGAAAGCACTAGCATGAGATGTACCTGTTGGACACAGCTGCACCTTGACTGTGGTATAAATAGCACACTGAAACAAGGCAAAAATGAAAATGAACCAGCAGTTGAACTACAGGAAGCAACCAGTAAACCAGTTCAATAAACCACGAATTTTGACCTAGGTTTCGTCTTTAATCCAACTTCATCAGAACACAAGTTAATACTGATAAAAGAAGCACCTTATATACACATTTAAAAATGACATCATCACCAATCAACTAAATGATATCCTATTACACTCAATTGACACAATAGGATCAATTAAAAGGCCAGCATACACCAAATAAGAAAAACCATACCCCATTTTAAAAATAAAAATAAAAATGTTTGTACTTAAATTAACATTATCAAACTAATTTGATACATTCCAAACATAAAATATTCTTAATTATTCTTAAATATACCTACTTATACAAAAACTAAACATTTCAATAATGTGATGTAGTATAAATACATACTAAGTCACCCCAATATATTTTTTAGTTTTAAAATAGGCATTATCGAAATACAGTCATTAATACCAGGAAATTCCTGTGCATTAAATAACAACTGCCATTTCGTCTCAGCTATGTCTAAATGCACATCCAATTTCCTTCCAAATTTATCCACAATTATTTGCTGTACTACACAAAACTTGAATTGATGCCCACTATTGATGTCAATATGTCTATACAGGGCATTGGTCTTTTTCTTTAACCTAATGTCCGACTGATGTTCAATAATGCGATCTCTTAATGCCCTGCAGGTCTTTCCTATGTACAAAGCTGGACATTGTGTGCAGGTGGCCACATACACCACATTTGTAGAGTAACAATCAAAATGGGCTCCAATCCTAACAGTGATTCCAGCTAACTTGAATACAGCACCATTAATCAAGTGACACACACTACATCTCCCGCACTTGAAATTACCCTTATTCCTACAATTTGTGGTTTGTGTGGTGTCACTCTTTTCCAATAATTGTTTGAAGGAAATATCTTTCCTGTAAACACATTTTGGTGGTCCCCCTAATTTCCCACTAACTGTGTGATCTATTTTTAAGATTTTCCAATTGTTGACAATAATGTCAACAACGTAAGGGGCATCAAAAGAAAAGGTGGTAATAAAGTATAATGCCTGGTCACAACCACTCCGTGTATCAACATCTTCATTCCTGAGACTGATTTCACGCATGGGTACAGTGTTACCCTCAACTTGCTCATGCCTAATACCCTGTTTACCATACAACAAAGCCCAATAAACGCCATTAGCTCTTTTAAATTTGACTTCATCAGCTATGCATTCACACAATGCCAATGGATACCCACGCCTAATAAACATTGACTTGATGAATTCAAGCTCTTTATTAAAATCTTCCTCCAAACTTGTCATTCTCGCTGCCCTAACCATCTGCCCTTTCACTATTGCCTTTTTCTGATGGTCAGGGTGACAACTTGTGTAACTCAAATATGAGTTGGAGAATGTAGTTTTTCTATGGATAGTGGATACCAAAATTGAATCAACAAAATTTAAGGCCAAGTGCACATCCAAATAGTCAATTTCAACCTTGCTCATGTTGTAGGTGAATTTAAGAAAATCAACAGATTTGTTGATAAATTCAATGAATTCTCTAAACTTATCATTCCCGCCTTCCCAAATGATGAACAAATCATCCAGAAAATGGGTATAAAAGCTTATATGGGTCATGAATCTACTAGTGAAAAGAAATTCCTGCTCCCAATATGCCATTACATAATTGGCATATACTGGGGCACACGCCGCCCCATCGCTACCCCAGTTGTCTGCTTGAAATAGGCACCATCAAAACAAATAAAATTGTTTGTCAACACAATTTCCATTAAACCCACCAACAAATTGATTCTGTCTTGATAAAATAACCCAGTTTTCAATAATTGCACCTCTAACCATTCTAATCCTCTTATTGTAGGGATAACTGAAAACAGGTTTACAACATCTACTGTTGCCATGATGGTTTCTTTTGTAAGTTTAACACTAATTAACCTCTCCAGAAAAGACCAGGAATCCTTTGAAATATAATTGAATACCTTTAAACCCTTTTGTAGCTCAAAATCCAAAAATGTACTTATGAAACAGGTCTTACTACGTTTCCCGTCAACAATTGGCCTAAATGCCAAGTTATTCAAACCCTTATGGATCTTAGGTACCCCAAATATCCCACTCACCACTGGATAGTCATTAACCAAGTACCTGAATTCATCCTCATTAATATGCCCCTACCAAAGTAGGTCCTCAATGTACAAATTAACCTTCCTGTAGGCTATGTTTACCTCATTGAGACTAACTTGCTCGTATGTGTCCGTAGCCAATAATGACTTAATACTATTTACATAATCCACCCTGTCAATCAGCACTAAACCATTCCCTTTATCGGGCTTCATTATTCTTATTGAAGTGTCATTTATCAAAGAATCCAATAATTTATGTTCCTCAGTGGTCAAATTATCATTAATGTCGAAAACTTTTCTATAACGTGAATTCGCTGCCACTCTAAAATGCTCCCTAATGTCCCACTCACATATCCTTTCATATGCATTGGTGACACTATTAACCGGGGGCATATACTTACTTGTTTTTTTCAGGGACAATCCATCTGAATTTCCTTCAACCCCGTCAAATAGCAATCTCAGGTTCATTTTCCTTACTAACATTTTTAAATCAACCAGAGTGTTAGTTAAACCCCCCCGAGCTAGTGGGACAAAAGTTAAACCTTTTGCCAACATTTTTTGGGGAAGTTGAACAACATTAGCTTGCACACCTTCCCAACATTTTTTGGGGAAGTTAGTGAGCATGTAAACATTATTAGCGAAGGTGAAAATGGGCAAGAAAATGATATAGCATTACAAAACAGCTTGGCTAATTATAATTTAGATTGTGGAATTGAAGATCTGATACAAGTCTTGGGCGAAAATTCCACATCAATTGAGCAACATGGACCTAGTAGTCCTGTTATTATAGTCAACAGTCACGATGACTTCAAAATATATAATTATTCTACTAAGGCTATTGGAAAAAAGCACGCTGATTTATTGGCAAAAGGTTTAACTTTTGTCCCACTAGCTCGGGGGGGTCTAACTAACACTCTGGTTGATTTAAAAATGTTAGTAAGGAAAATGAACCTGAGATTGTTATTTGACGGGGTTGAAGGAAATTCAAATGGATTGTTCCTGAAAAAAACAAGTAAGTATATGCCCCCGGTTAATAGTGTCACCAATGCATACGAAAGGATATGTGAGTGGGACATTAGGGAGCATTTTAGAGTGGCAGCGAATTCACGTTATAGAAAAGTTTTCGACATTAATGATAATTTGACCACTGAGGAACATAAATTATTGGATTCTTTGATAAATGACACTTCAATAAGAATAATGAAGCCCGATAAAGGGAATGGTTTAGTGCTGATTGACAGGGTGGATTATGTAAATAGTATTAAGTCATTATTGGCTACGGACACATACGAGCAAGTTAGTCTCAATGAGGTAAACATGGCCTACAGGAAGGTTAATTTGTACATTGAGGACCTACTTTGGCAGGGGCATATTAATGAGGATGAATTCAGGTACTTGGTTAATGACTATCCAGTGGTGAGTGGGATATTTGGGGTACCTAAGATCCATAAGGGTTTGAATAACTTGGCATTTAGGCCAATTGTTGACGGGAAACATAGTAAGACCTGTTTCATAAGTACATTTTTGGATTTTGAGCTACAAAAGGGTTTAAAGGTATTCAATTATATTTCAAAGGATTCCTGGTCTTTTCTGGAGAGGTTAAATAGTGTTAAACTTACAAAAGAAACCATCATGGCAACAGTAGATGTTGTAAACCTGTTTTCAGTTATCCCTACAATAAGAGGATTAGAATGGTTAGAGGTGCAATTATTGAAAACTGGGTTATTTGATCAAGACAGAATCAATTTGTTGGTGGGTTTAATGGAAATTGTGTTGACAAACAATTTTATTTGTTTTGATGGTGCCTATTTCAAGCAGACAACTGGGGTAGCGATGGCGTGTGCCCCAGTATATGCCAATTATGTAATGGCATATTGGGAGCAGGAATTTCTTTTCACTAGTAGATTCATGACCCATATAAGCTTTTATACCCATTTTCTGGATGATTTGTTCATCATTTGGGAAGGCGGGAATGATAAGTTTAGAGAATTCATTGAATTTATCAACAAATCTGTTGATTTTCTTAAATTCACCTACAACATGAGCAAGGTTGAAATTGACTATTTGGATGTGCACTTGGCCTTAAATTTTGTTGATTCAATTTTGGTATCCACTATCCATAGAAAAACTACATTCTCCAACTCATATTTGAGTTACACAAGTTGTCACCCTGACCATCAGAAAAAGGCAATAGTGAAAGGGCAGATGGTTAGGGCAGCGAGAATGACAAGTTTGGAGGAAGATTTTAATAAAGAGCTTGAATTCATCAAGTCAATGTTTATTAGGCGTGGGTATCCATTGGCATTGTGTGAATGCATAGCTGATGAAGTCAAATTTAAAAGAGCTAATGGCGTTTATTGGGCTTTGTTGTATGGTAAACAGGGTATTAGGCATGAGCAAGTTGAGGGTAACACTGTACCCATGCGTGAAATCAGTCTCAGGAATGAAGATGTTGATACACGGAGTGGTTGTGACCAGGCATTATACTTTATTACCACCTTTTCTTTTGATGCCCCTTACGTTGTTGACATTATTGTCAACAATTGGAAAATCTTAAAAATAGATCACACAGTTAGTGGGAAATTAGGGGGACCACCAAAATGTGTTTACAGGAAAGATATTTCCTTCAAACAATTATTGGAAAAGAGTAACACCACACAAACCACAAATTGTAGGAATAAGGGTAATTTCAAGTGCGGGAGATGTAGTGTGTGTCACTTGATTAATGTTACGGGTGCTGTATTCAAGTTAGCTGGAATCACTGTTAGGATTGGAGCCCATTTTGATTGTTACTCTACAAATGTGGTGTATGTGGCCACCTGCACACAATGTCCAGCTTTTTACATAGGAAAGACCTGCAGGGCATTAAGAGATCGCATTATTGAACATCAGTCGGACATTAGGTTAAAGAGAAAGACCAATGCCCTGTATAGACATATTGACATCAATAGTGGGCATCAATTCAAGTTTTGTGTAGTACAGCAAATAATTGTGGATAAATTTGGAAGGAAATTGGATGTGCATTTAGACATAGCTGAGACGAAATGGCAGTTGTTATTTAATGCACAGGAATTTCCTGGTATTAATGACTGTATTTCGATAATGCCTATTTTAAAACTAAAAAATATATTGGGGTGACTTAGTATGTATTTATACTACATCACATTATTGAAATGTTTAGTTTTTGTATAAGTAGGTATATTTAAGAATAATTAAGAATATTTTATGTTTGGAATGTATCAAATTAGTTTGATAATGTTAATTTAAGTACAAACATTTTTATTTTTATTTTTAAAATGGGGTATGGTTTTTCTTATTTGGTGTATGCTGGCCTTTTAATTGATCCTATTGTGTCAATTGAGTGTAATAGGATATCATTTAGTTGATTGGTGATGATGTCATTTTTAAATGTGTATATAAGGTGCTTCTTTTATCAGTATTAACTTGTGTTCTGATGAAGTCGGATTAAAGACGAAACCTAGGTCACAATTCGTGGTTTATTGAACTGATTTACTGGTTGCTTCCTGTAGTTCAACTGCTGGTTCATTTTCATTTTTGTGGTATAAATAGGCCATGCTGGGGAGAAGGATATGTAACCATGACACAACATGCTACATGTAACAGGCTCTCCATCCATGTGAAGCAAACTTCTGCTGTAACACACATTATGTGTAAGTAACACAATGGGATGTGGATCAAGACAATCATAGCTAGATTAGGACAAATGTCTGTGAAGGACACAGGGTTGTAGATGGTGCATCTCCTATGCCACAGCTTGTAGATGTGTCAGCTCCCAGAATCCTGCTTACACTTATCAAGGGAACCACATTGTGCCAGACATTATGGATGCAGGAGTAGGCTACGTGACACCATTGTCCCTGTTAGCCTGTGATACACATATGAACTTATGGAGCCATGCACCTATACTGCTTTACCTTTGTGAAGATGTTTTGCTTCTGTGCTGACATTCCTTCCTATGCTCTGACAGTAATGGGATTTTTATAGCACTGTACCCATAGGTGTGTCCCAAACAACTCTGAATCTGAAACATAAACATTTCCATGAGACATCATTCATTTAGTTAGTATACAGCCACTACAGCATCATCTAACTTAATCTACACCACATGATGTGGTTTATTCATTACAACTTCCAACAGACAATATCTGTCAGTGACCAGTACAAGTAGCATGTGAAAGGCCACAGTGGATTAAAAAAATACATAGCAATTTAAGTAGTCACCTTGTGCTTCAAACACAGAGCTTCATTTTCCTGTATCGATGACAAGGATGACTAGGATGTGCCACAGGTATCATCACTTGCACAGGGTGTTATGTGGTGATGCAGGAGGCCTAGGCTGATCCAACAGGTTGGCAAGTGTGTGTGTAAGTCAGGAAGGGAAGCAGGCAAGATGGACCATGGAATGTGCCATGTGTGTCTCTAAGTGACCCGAGTGTAACAGTGGTGTGTGAGTGTCTGCATGAAAACAGTTAATCTCAGTGCTAGTCCTACATGACTGTATGTTGGACAGCTTTGAACCATGCATGGCAGAGCTGACAGTGCACCGTCTCCTCCCCGAACACGGGAACTTTCTTTGCCAGTAGTTGCACTGGTACCTCCATGCCCAAGGTCAGAAGCAGCACTACTACCTGAGGGTAACTGCTGTCTGTTGGGATTGTGACCTCTATGGCAATGCCCAGGACCATTAGCCTTGGTGTGGACATCACACTTGCTTCTGGAGTGCTAGATGTACTGGCTCTATGGGACCATGAGTGAGCATAGCCATGTGGATTCTCAGCAGATGCATCTGCTGACCTACATCCATAATTCTGATGCTTAATTCCAACCAGACATTCCATCACAGATGATGTCTGTTCCAAGACAGATATTCTGTGATCTCTCTCAGGCCACTGTCTTTCCACTGCATCAGTCAGCTGACCCAGGGTATCAGCAATGCATCCATAACCCTGAGTATTCATCTGTAGGTCATTTTCAGAATGTGCCTGCGCCTCCATGATGGCCCTAATCATACACTAAGTGACACTTGCCAAGACACCTGCAACAGGTGGTGGAAAGACAACAGGCCTTCTACAAGCACCCCTATCAATCTGCCAGTGTAGAACCTCACCATCTCTTTAACTATGGTCATTATCAAAACTCACTGCAGCCATAGTACCAAAACATTCCTGTTCAATGTCCCCACCCTCTGACTGTCCACTATCTGTGGCCTCAGGGGACTGGGTGTGTGTAGGCATGCTGACTGTGCACAGTGATAGTGAGGGCAGAAGAGGGATGTCAACCTGTGTGACAGATTTAGCTCCTGCAACTCCCCCTGGCTCAATTTGGCCACCATCATTATCATAGTCTGAAGAGACACTGACATCAAGTTGTGAATGGGACAGAGACCAGAGACCAACCCCTAGTCACCTATGATAAAAAAGAAAAAGCGGTACATTAGTGCATGCACTACTATGCTCTACAGTGCTATCTTGCAATATATGTTAAGCTGTATACAATACTGTTAGTATTACAAACTTGTCTAACCCCCACCCTCATATACCATGACCTGGGGACATTATAATCTAACAAACTTCCGTAGTTGCTTGTAAAGAATAAGCTCCTTATTCAAGAATCTCATGAACAACAGTGATGCACATTGTTGACATTTGTCAAAACTCTGCACAGTTGACACATAAGCAATCTGTACAGTTCTATGTACAAATCTGTCACTATAGTCACAACTACAAGGCATAGGTATGACTGTAAACTGTTCTCCATTGTTAAAACTCTGTGAGGTTGGCAATCATGTAGACAGTACATTAATCCAGCTGGCAGGCCTGGGATGACACTTTAGCAAATACAATGCATTCAGTCTATATCTGTAACACAACAGTGTTATGCTTACCAGGAGGAGGATCACGGCTGCATCTGATTCCTGATGGTCCTGTGAAAATTTGAGGGAGAAGTAATATAAACAGAAACCCATGTTGCACTATGACAGGTTAATAAGTCTAATTATCTCAAATTTGCAATACATACTATGCTAACTGATATGTAGGTCATAATCTAGGCATGAGATTCACACTGTAACTAACCTTCTCCACATAAAAGTACCTACCACCCACATAAAAGTATGTACACTGTGAAACACTGAATTCTACAGTATTCCAATGCTTATCCAACTAAGCATACCTGGACACTCCTCTTGTGTGGAAACAGTGTCACCCACATCCAAGACATACTATGTGATGGATGCCTGGAAGCTGTCCTGTGTTGCTAGGTTTGCCAGGAATTTTTCTGTGGTTGACAGTGGTTGTTCCACTGCAGGCCCTCCACCAGTGACACTATGATCCCTGGCCACGTCTGCTGCTCTTCTGCGGGCAGCATTTATCATATCAGTGGCATGGTGTTGCACCTGCTCATATGTCCTGCTCTGGTGACCAATGGCATTCACATTGTGAACCAGCTCAACCCACAATGTTGTCTGCACTTCCTTATTTGACCTCTCCCCAGACAGCAGACGTTGGTGGAGTTGATGGAGGGCATCCAGGATAGTTTCATTTTCTGCCTTGGTAAAAGGTCCCCTGCATCAGCAATACATATCTCCTGAAAGACAACAAAATAGGAACATATGTCAGGATCACATACATGGGAGTGCAGTAGGTAAAGATACAGTAATAACAGATGGCTACCAGTATTCACTGCTAGGTTACACATCTCATATTTGTTGGGTCTATATCAGTCCGTCACTACGGCTGATGATCGAACACCAGATGTTCGAACTGTGAAGTTCGAACACTGATTATCGCGAAGACGTGAAACACCACATTCTTTCACAGGGAAAGAATTTGGTGGGTCATTTCTGTGGCTTTGCGATTATCAGGACTGTGGTGGGAAGTTACGGGTTGGGTTCAGGTAAGTGTGCGATTGTGTGGACGTTAGGGTTAGGGCGTGGGTTAGGTGAGTTAGGGTTAGGGAGCGGGTCAGGTGGGTGTGCGATAGTGACTGACCTTAAGGTTAAGGTTTGGGTTAAGGTAAGTGTATAGATAGTGTATGTACAGTTTAGTGTAGGGTTAGATGTGGGATTTAAAGTGTTTGTGTGTGGATTGCTGTTTTTTTGGTGTGCTTGTGTTGTGTGTGTGTGTGTTTCTTGGAACAGCAATTTTTTTTCCATGGGAAAAAAAATCGCTGTTCTAAGACTTCAATGTTTTTGTACTTCATGGTTAGAAGTTCGAACATATGGTGTTCGAACTTCAACCATTTTGGTGAAATGATATAGACCCATATTTGACACCATGCAAACATAGTGAGTGTGAGGATCTGAACAGGATAGCAGCAATACTCATCAATCCCTGCTTGTGCCATGACAGATACTGTTGTATGGTCACACAACCAACACAAAACTCCATTAAGTTGTGGCCTGTATGTGTAAGCCCCCCTTATAATATCTAAAATAAGCAGTGCCATACAAATAGCAGTGTAGTATTACCACCTCTATCAACATGAAATTCCCAGGAGAGTGGTATACCTATTTAACAAAGAGCATTCTACCCGTACTGTACTCTTGTTCCTCTGTAGATGTTGTGATGCCCCTGCACTGGCCCAGTAATCAAGGAGCCTCAATCCTCACCACTAGCAACAGTGAGGGATGTACACAATGGGAGGATTACAAGCACACACACAGTAAAGTACAATTTCCCTTAAGAGCACACAGAGATCATAGTCAGTCTGGGGCTGGTTATTCTCTCTTCCACTAGGTCCCCAATAAAAGTCCCAATGGCACAGCTATAGTGTTAAGATTTCAGCCAATTGGCCAAGCTAAAACCTCCAACACCCTCTCTGTTTAACCAGTACTTTGTGTCCCTGCCCAAGTAGCTGCCATACACACACTTTGAGATTTGATTGATATACAAACACACACACACACACGTACATACACACACACACACACACACACACACACACACACACACACACACACACACACACACACACCTGGGAAAAGATGGCACAGGTTTACTAGCTATTTCCCCTTCTGCCCAGACTATAAGGTAGTACCAGCTGCCACCAGTCACCCTTACTTATCAGCTACTATAAGGCCCTTACAAATGGTGTCCAGTCCTACTGTGTAATGTTACTATTATCCAAATGGTAGTGTTGACCAGGACTTGCAATGCTAATTAGGAGTGGTCTGTGCAGTGCCACTAAGTACATATGCAAGTCACAAATAGCCACAAAGATAGGTTTAAATATATTTAATAATAAATAATAAAAGAACAAGACAGTACTCAGTAAACAAACACAGTTACTTCAGAGTTCAAAATCACAAGGCATATTTAAAAACAGCATTGCAGGACAGTCTCAAATAAATACAGCAGACATCTAAACTAATCTTTACTATATTCAAATCTATATCTAAGAGAGATGCTATGCTCTATGTCTTACTTACAGACAACACACAGGCAGAAGTGCTGAGTGGATGTTTCTCGGTCCAAGACAAGATACAGTCTAGTCTTTCTCTAAGAGAGTTCTTAAATTAATAATAGGCATTACTGCTAGGTTAGCTTGGATGACATCACTCTTTGTCACCTGACTTCAGTTCCCAGGCTAAACAGATTCTAACAGAATTTTAACATCTCTGTGTGAGAAGTACATATTGCTCAGATGTTTGCAGAACTTGGAAGCAATAAAATAATAAAATGCTTTTACATTTGAAACCTAATAATTATTTCTGTTTCAAGACAAACACTTCTAGCTCTAGACATCGTGTCAGTTGCTGAGCTGAAAATGAGAGACAGCACAATTGTAGAAAACTTTAATATCAACTTATTTTCTTGAATTTTTGCAAGTTAACTCTGCATGTTCCAGCTTCTACTATTAAAACATACATATGCACAGGTATATAGTTTATATACATTTCTGTTCTTTTACAGTAGGGTACACTGTGGGCACATCCTTCAAGTTCAGTACAGTACAAACCCTGTTCAACACACACTTCTACACTGGTAGTTTAATACACCCGTCACATATAGTTCTCTTACATTTGTAAGACAAGCATATGAATCATGTTGATATTCACAAATGACATATGATTATTTACAAAATTCCATTTAGCTGGGCTGGCAGTATCACAGGTGTAACCCATCTGCAGATCAATTACATGTCAGCAGTACAATTCCACAGTAGGCTTACTACTGTTATCACCAATCCCCCTAAGTACATGGACAAATATGCATCATGTTGGAAACAAAATGGTTACATACGTAATGAAGTACAATACTTTTCTGTTGAATGGGACTCAAAAGACAATCATAAGGCCTTCTTTAGCTATGTTAGAAACCTAGGAGGAAACTCCCAGATATGCTCAGAATTAGTTCAAAATGATGTGAAGATTACTGAACCTACACACATTGCCAACATACTGGCTGACAGGTTCAGTGCAAACTTCTCCCCTCCCCCAAAGGAGAGATATCTATACCAGAGGATTGTAGCCCCCCAAACATCTCCAACGCCCAGGTGAGAACTGCTCTCTCCAAAGCAAAAAACACAGCATCCATGGGACCGGATGGTGTCCTCGGCTGTGTGCTCCACGAACTCAATGAGGAATTAAACCCACAGTTAGGACAGCTGTTTAATCTTAGCCTCACCTAAGGATACATACCCAAGGAGTGGCGCACGGCGACTGTGGTCCCACTTCACAAGGGCGGTGCCTCCACTGACCCTGGAAATTACCGTCCCATTAGCTTGACAAGCCTTATCTGCAAAGCCATGGAGAGGATCATAATGGAACTCATAAATAAAGACATAGGGAACTTGCAGACTTTGGATCCAACCCAGTTTGGCTTTGTCAAAGGCAGATCATGCCTTTTAAACTTGGTTGACTTTTTCGAGACAGTCACCAAGGCCATTGATGAGGGAAAGGCAGTCCATACAGCCTACCTTGACCTGGCAAAGGCCTTCGACACAATACCCCACTCAGGTATCATCGAAAAACTCATCAGCTTGAATGTAAACCCATACATCACAAGATGGGTTGCAAACTGGCTAAGTGACAGAACCCACAGGGTCAGAGTTGCTGGAGCCATGTCAGACTCAAAGCCTGTCACAAGTGGTGTCCCACAGGGCTCAGTCCTGGGTCCACTCTTGTTTGGCATCTACTTTTCTGAAGTACAAGCAAACGCAGGAGGGTTATGGCTGACAAAGTTTGCAGATGACTGCAAACTGGGCGCCATAGTCGAAAACACATCTGACACAGATATCCTTCAGAAGGGCCTCACAGAAACGGATAAGTGGTGCCAGAGCCATGGCCTAAAGTTAAATGCCAAGAAATGTATAGTCATACCCTTCGGGAAAAACAAGGTTACCCCTAGCTACCATATAGGTGGCAATTCACTGAGCACAGAAGAAGTCATTAGGGATCTGGGGACCCAGGTTGACAGTAGCCTTTCGTTTGACACTCATGTTGCTAAAGTAGTTAGGAAAACCTTCTACATTGCCCACCTGATCATGAAGGGATTCACATCTAGATCAAGGGAGGTCATCGTCCCCCTGTACTCATCACTCATTAGACCTATGATTGAGTACAATGCCCCATTCGGAATGTACTTGACCCGACACCTGCAGCAGCTGGAAAGGCCCCAAAAGTTCCTCACCAAAAGGATAAAGGGTCTCAAAAATATGTCTTATGCTGCCCGACTGAAAGAACTCCAGCTCTATTCAGTCTCATACCGCTTGCTCAGAGGTGACCTGTGCCTGACATATAAGGCCATGTCAAACCCTGATTTGATGAATATGCTTCACCTCAAAAAATCTAGATCCCTCAGAACCAAAAGGGCGGGAGACTTAAACCTTGACACGGTTATTAATAGAACGTGCTGGAGGGACAGATTCATCACCCAGAGACTCCCTATGCTGTGGAACAAAATCCCGGTACATGTGAGGCAGAGCACCTCGCTGGCCTTGTTCAAGAGGAATCTTGACCAATGGATGGGAGATTGCAGATATACCCCAGGGATTACTTCAGTGTCACTGCTTGACAGAGGCACAGCAAAATAATAGGCATAGTTTTATTCAAACTAAAGGGGTGGCGAAAGCCAAATAACTATGGGCTAGGCTTATAAATGCCCTTGGGCAGATAGCCTAGTATGAACCTATGAACCTATGAACCTAATGGTACAGATATATATGTTGTGCCAATGAGCTGACCATGAAAAGTAACTCTCATACACAATGGGCAGGATTCACGATGGCTTGCATGGAGTCTAAGAGCTATGTAAGACTCCATGCAGCCATCACGATCCAGGAACAGCCCGAAATCCCGTGTAAGAAACAGCTAAAATGACTCTTACACGGGCAGGCCGTGGATATGCTAATCACCCCACTTGCAGCCAAAAGGCATGCAAATGAGGTAGATTAGTGATCCACGAAGCTGAAACCAGCCTGTGTAAGAGTCGTGTTAGTTGCAGAAATGTACTCAGTTGACAACTGAGTACGTTACTGCAAATAACACAACGGAGCCATGACAGCTCCAAATAAAGTGTGCAAATGTTGCAGTCAGCATGCCAATGGCCAAATATGTGGCCATTGGCATGGTAACCTGATGCAAACATGAAATATTTTTTTTTTTTCCGGAGATCGGCGATGTTTAAACGCAGCGCAGCCCCGCGCAAATGGGCTGCACTATATCAAACAGAAAAATAAAGGTTTGAAACCCACAAATGTGGGTTTTATGTAATGCATGGATTTGCAATGCAGGGACTAGCAGACCAAAAACAACATGGCCACCGTCTAGTGGTTGCTAAGGGGGGAAGCTGAGTGTAAGACATGTAACTAAGCATTAGTAGGCAATCCTATGTAAATGAGTGGTAGGATAGTGAATCACACTGTCACATAGCAAATGGGCACAGTCCATGCAGTGTAAGAGTTAGATAAGGGGGAGTAACCGAGTAGGAGATAGGTGACATCACAGAGGGGAATGTCAGGAAGAAATCAAGCTCATTGGAGCAAAGTGGTATGTGAAACATATCAATCACACAGCAGAAAAAGAGGAGTGTCAACAGATAAGCATGGGAAAGTCAAGAAATGGAAGGTATACACTGTGGCCAACACCAAAGTTTCTTGCTGTGTGTGCATGCGCACGTGTGCACACTGGGAGGCACGATTAATACAGAGTGTGCACGTGTAAGGCAGAGTAAGCATGTAGGAGCCTGTTTAAAGATCTGTAAACCTGTTTGTGCTGGTGTGCACGTGTTTTAACCCAAATAAGCAGATTCTAGTCCATGTAAGCATGTGTGCACGCGTGGTAGTCACTGTGAGCGTGTTTTCACTGGTATGCGCGCTGCTCCCCCCTGAGGAAACAGAGAGGAAAAGGAAGCAGGAGAAATAGTAGGAAACTAGCAGGAAATACCTGTAGAGGTAGCAGGTGAAAACAATTAGAAGCAGGCAATTACACAGGCAGAATACAAGCCCAGCCCAGCACTTAAAACACTGCAAACAGCATTGCAGTATGTTTCTCTCAAGAGACACTGCAAGACAGGAGTAAGCTAGTAGAAGTGAAAACTGAAAAAGCTGCACTCAGACCAAACATGCTAGGGGCTGCCATAGCTGTCATAAGGAGACATTGGAGACTTGCTGAGGGTGGTGACAATGGAAATGCTGCCAGACAACCCACAGTGAGGAGATGGAGAAGAGTGTACAGGCCCAGGGTCACCTACCAGGGGTTACATGAGCTGGAGATAGTGGAGCACTGTAGAGTGGACAGAGACCTCCTGCAGCAAATTGTTGAGCTGTGCAGGCCACGCCTCACACACAGAACCAACAGAGGGGAACCCATCCCAGTGGAAACCAAGGTATGTGTTGGCCTAAGAATACTAGCAACAGATACCTTCCAGAGACCAACTGGTAATATGATGGGGATATCACAGGCATCAGCCTCCAGGGTACTGCACCAGTTCCTGGATGCTATGTCAGCACATGTCGGTGATCATGTATATTTCCCCAATGCCCGTGAGGTATTGGCCAGCAATATGCGTCTCTTCCAGCAAATAGCGGAATACCCTGAGGTAGTGGGTGCAATTGACTGCATGCACATATGCATCAAAGCACCAGCCGGTGAGCGGGGTAGGGCCTACATTAACCGCAAGGGCTTCCCCTCCATCAACTGCCAGGTCGTGTGTGATGCCCAGGGCATAATAATGAATGTGTATGCTGGCTGCCCTGGGAGCTACCATGATTCCCATATCTGGCATTTGATGCAGCTGTACCAGACATTTGCCAATGGGGACATCCCACATGGTCACCTAGTGGGGGATGCAGGTTATGCACTGGAGCCATGGCTGATGACACCCATCAGAAACGCACACACACCTGAACAGGAACACCATAATGAGGCACACACACAAACACATAATGTAATAGAGCATGTGTTTGGGCTGCTCAAGTCACGGTTCCGGTGCCTGGACACATCTGGTGGAGCCTTGCAGTACTCACCAACTACATGTACCCAAATTGTCATGGTATGTGCTATGCTACATAATATGATCCTGCGAAAACAGCTGCAGCAGGACCAGCATAGGGCCGGGACAAACAGCCCCCCACCATTGCCAGAGCCATCACAGGCAGAGCATGACTCGGAGGAGGAACACCCTGAGCCTGCCCCAGTAGGCAGAAGGAGGCATGCCCAGTATGCCCTGGTCTTGGCAAAGAGGCAACGCATAGCACATACACTGGCTCAGTAGGAACCCTGGGAATGATACCCCTCTCTGACTCACTCCTATAGTAACAGGGACGCCTAACATGACACAACCTGCTCTCAAACATGTACAGGGAGTGTAGTATGTGCATCCGACAGAGGCAGCCCTGCAGCACCACTTGAGGCATGATTGCATGTGTTAAGCAATGTAACACCATCTAGTATATGCAAACATGAAGACCCAACCTAACATCTCACCCTCACCAAGCATGATGCCACACTATGAAGACAACAAGATCAAGTACAATAATTGGCTGAGGTATTGCTGTTAGCAAGGGGGAACACATGGCTGACAGCCTGGGCTGACATGCCAAGCAAGACATGATGCCCCACCTGCTATGGATGGCATGCACCCAGCACACCTGGCTGTGTAGATACTGGCAAAGGCTATTGTCACCCCCACTGTGCCTGGAATAGGTAAGTCTGGAAACACAAACCCACCACCATAGGTAGCACAAGGGATAATAACCTGGATGTAATGCTACCCAATGTCAGAAGTCTAACCTGCAAGATGCATGCAGACCAAACCCACCACAACATGGAGAATGGTAATATGTGTTCTGTAACAGAAACCTGGCCAAGGCCCAGAAGAGCACCCTAATACTACCAGGTTATGCCTCATACCATGCTCTACAGCTCCAAAACATGGAACACATGACAATAGGAGTGTGGCTACCAGTAATTATCAAGAATAACTACACCCCCAGGTTGGTACCACAGCAAGAAGCAGCATGGACTATCCACAGGCAAGTAACACTGTCTCAAACTGTGTACCTGTTTGAAGCCTGCTACAGACCACACACACAAACTCAGGTACCCCAGCCAGCCTTCCTGAAGACACTTCAGAGTATGAATGTCTCAACAAATACCAAACAAGGCACACACAAAGTATGACATAGGTGGCAATCCATTATGTATGGAAGAAGTAATCATGGACCTAGGGACACAAGTGGATGGTAACCTTTCATGTAACACTCACATTGCCAAGGTGGCTAGGAAGACCTGCTATATTGCCCACCTTAATATGAAAGGATGCACATGTAGAGCTACAGAGGTCACTGTGCCCCATACTCTTCCCTTATCAGGCCCATACGTGACAACAATGCCCCAGTTCGGATGTACCTTACCTTACACATGCAGCAGTCAGAAAGACCCCAAATGTACCCCACCAACAGGATAAAGGGTCCAAACATTGGACATCTGCAGCCTGGCTGAAGAAACCACAGCCCAATTCAGAAGCATACTGCACAGTCAGAGGTGATGTATGCCTGATGTACAAGGCCATGTCCAATCCAGAATGAATGGACATGCTCCACTGCAGAAACCCCAAATCCAGCAGACACACCACAGTGAGATATCTGAACCTCTACACATATATTAATAGGATGTGCTGGAGGGTCAGATCCATAACCCAGAGTCTCCTGACACTCTGGAACAGAATCCCAGTCCATGATAGGCTGAGCTCCACACACAAACTCAACAAGAAAAATCCGGTGAAGTGCATGGGAGATAGTAGGTGTACACTGGGGGCCATCCCTGTGTCACATCTAGGAAAGTAAACCATACATGGGCATAATAGGCACATTGCAAGGGGTGTTGAGACCCACACACAGTCTGTACATGCTCAAACAAGGCCAGGGCAGATAGCCTAGTATGAACCTATGAACCTATGATGATACAAATTGTGCAGGACACAAAGGATTATCACACAGCTGTCCTACCTGATGGTAGGAACCATGGTGATAATCCACAGATTGCTCTGCTGCACTCTAATATCACAAACAATACACCAAGCCCACACACATTGTCAACAGCCTACCAAACAGATTCCTTCCAACCTCCCCACCAGCACCTAACTGCCAAATATCTATCCCAGGAGAGTGCTGGCCCCCCCGACATTGCAGATGCTGAGGTAACAGCCAGCATACACAAAGCACAGCACACAGCAGCAATGGTACCAGATGGTGTCCTGGGTTGTGTCCAACAAGTACTGTAAGAAGAATGGAACAGCAAATAGCATTACTGTGCACTATCAGTCCTACCACAGGATATGTACCCAAAGAGCAGTGTACAGCAACAGTGGTCCCACACCACAAAGGGGGTGCCTGAATGGATTCTGCAAACTATCACCCCTCAACTCCGACTATCTAGGTTGGCAAAGCAATGGAGAGGATGATCATGGATCCCATGAATAACGAGATTGGGTACCTACAGACATTGGACCCTACCCAGTGTGGCTGTCATAGGGCAGATCCTGCCCCGTACATATGTCTGACTCATGTGAAACATGCACCAAGCCCATTGATGTGGGGAATGTTGATCACACAGCCTATCTGGACTTTGCTAAACCCTTCCATACAATACCCTAGTTGGCGGTACAGATAAGTTCACCAGCCTAACTATAAACCCCTATGCAAGTAGATGGGTTGCAAACCAGCTCAAGGACAGAACTGACCTGGCAGACATGCTTTAGCCATGGCAGACTGCAAACCAGGTACAACTGGCATCCCACAAGGCATGGTCCTGGGACCTCTCTTGTATGCTATATATATCACATAGGTACGGGTCAACATGGATGGACTCTGTCTGAACAGGTTTGCAGAGGACTAAAAACTGGCCACCATATCGGACCCACAGCTGACACAAGCAACCTACAAAAGGCACACATAGAAACACACAAGTGGTGCCACAGCCATGTCAACAAGCTAAATGCAGAATAGTGTATAGCTAACCCCTGTGGAAACACAGTACATGGCCAGAAATTACCACATAGGTGTTAACCCAGTAAGTACATCAGGAGAAATAAGAGACCTGGGGACACAAGGTGATAGATATCCTGCATGTGACAACCATGTGTCTGTAGTGGTTACAGTAACATACCATATACCCACCTAATCATGAACGTAAGCACAGCTTGGTTAGGGTAGGGCAATGTGCCTCTCCAGTCATCCATCAGCAGCCTCACAATTGTGTACAATGGCACTGCAGAGATGTACCATAGCAGACACCTGCAGCAACTGGAAAGACCACACAAATACCCCACCAGGAGGATCGCAGAGCTGTAACAGATGCCATGTGTTGCCTGAGTATAAAACTGCAGCTCCACACAGTGCCATACTGCCTAGCTGGAGGTGAACTGTGCGTGATGTATAGCGCCATGACTAACCTGGTATCAATGGACATTTGGCACCATGTAAACACTGAATGCTGGTGACCTATGCAGCTGACAGGCCTGAACCCCAGCACAGACATAAACAGGACATGCTGTACCAATTGGTCCATAACCCAGAAGCTCACTCCACTCACGACTAAACTCCCACTACAGGATATCCAGGGAGTCCCTCAGTGACTGTCATCCAGAGGAATCATGATGACTGGATGGGAGATGGTAGGTGTACCCTGGATATCACCTGTATGTCACGGGTAGACAGAGGCACAGCACACTAACCATGACATATGTCATGGCAAGCACCGGTAAATGTGTGTTGGAGGACAAACACTCTCTGACTAGCATTACAAATGGACTAGGGCACATGGCCATTGTTTGTCACTGTCCACACAAGTTGTGGAATACATTAACAATGTCAGACAATCATGTACTATGCTGTCCATATCTGAACAAAATGCAACATGGTCATATCTGCACAACTGGCCCTCAACCAATCTGTTGTGCTCACTATAAATATTACAAGCAGTGATAGGACTGAAACCAATTATACTGTCCACCACAGTGAAAGTACTTCACCAGTACACTATACGACAATACAACTGTTTGGTTAGCAGGAAAGGATGATGACAACTCTATGCTAACTATTCCATGACGACCCTGCAGGCACAGCATAATGCCTGTTAGGTTCAGACACAAAGCAGTTGGGCAGTAAGAACACAACCTGATGTCTAACCCTCAACTGTACATGTGATATATAGATGGCGTCCACACACAAACACAAATGTGGTGGTCCACAAATCCCAACATAAGGAAAGGTCACACTGGGCATGCTCGCACACTTAGATAAGTGAGATGTGGCAGTCAATAAGCCATACAAACTGCGAACTGGGCATGCTCACACACTTAGGCCATGTCACAGTTCAGCAGTTACACACACGTATCTGGCATTTCTATGTGTTAACACAGGAACCTCCCACAATACAGACATCTGCCCAGTGCACACAGTGAAGTTACAACAGAGACATAAGTAAAGTACTGGATCCCACTTATAAGCAAACATCTCCCACAGTACACACGTTGTTTATAGAGATAGGGAAGGCTATGGCAATAAAGACCCACAAACAGTATATGAGCAACAGATACTTGCATCTAAAAGGTAAACATATGGTCGTAGAGTGCAATACCTGACTGTTGTCCCTAGGGAATACAAAAGGCTATCCACAGTGTATTTGGCATCTGCCTCCACAGTACAGTAGGCCACTGTGCCTGTGCAAAGTTAATGCATAAATATGCTCTCCCCTGTAGTGATGGATAGTCACAGATGTACATACCTCTTCATCCATAATGATGTCAGCACACTAAACATATGTCAGGAGCAGAAATTATACCCAGTAATGTGAATAGTGCGCTCCGTTACTGCATCTCTCACAAGTGTCATAACATGGTTAGGTAGCGGTTTGAATCCTGCAAGTGCTCAGTGAATGTCTGTGGGGGAGTAGTGTGTGAAATTCCATGTGTATGAGAAATGTCTGTTTTGGCAACTATTACTACACAACTCATGCTGCATATTCCACTGTCTAAACACTGATGATGTCATCACCCTATAAGTACAGCAGGAGAAAGCAATCCCCCAGTAATGCAAATAGTGCGCTCTGCTAATGTGTCTTTCCCAAGTATCATAACATAGTTAGGTAGGGGTTTGAATCCTGCAAATGCCCAGTGTGTGGGGGAGTAGTATATGCAATTCCATGTGTATGAGAAATGTCCCTTTTGGCAACTATTACTACACAACACATGCTGCATATTCCACTGTCTAAACACTGATAATGTTATCACCCTATAAGTACAGCAGGAGAAAGCAATCGCCCCAATAATGCAAATAACGCGCTCTGCTAATGCGTTTCTCACAAGTGTCATGACCTAGTTAGGTAGGGGTTGTGTGTGGGGGGGAGTAGTGTGTGCAATTCCATGTGTATAAGAAATGTCCCTTTTGGCAACTATTACTACACAACACATGCTGCACATTCCACTGTCTAAACACTGATGATGTCATCACCCTATAAGTACAGCAGGAGAAAGCAACCCTCCCCCCCAGTAATGCAAATAGTGCGCTCTGCTAATGCGTCTCTCACAAGTGTCATAACATGGTTAAATAGGGGTTTGAATCCTGCAAGTGCCCAGTGTGTGTGTGGAGGAGTAGTGTGTGGAATTCCATGTGTATGAGAAATGTCCCTTTTGGCAACTATTACTACACAACACATGCTGCATATTCCACTGTCTAAACACTGATGATGTCATCACCCTATAAGTACAGCAGGAGAAAGCAATCCCCCCAGTAATGCAAATAGTGTGCTTTGTTAATGCGTCTCTCACAAGTGTCATAACATAGTTAGATAGGGGGTTGAATCTTGCAAGTGCCCAGAATGTGTGTGGAGGAGTAGTGTGTGCAATTCCATGTGTATGAGAAATGTCCCTTTTGGCAACTAGTACTACACAACACATGCTGCATATTCCACTGTCTAAACACTGATGATGTCATCACCCTATAAGTACAGCAGGAGAAAGCAATCCCCCAATAATGCAAATAGCGCACTCTGCTAATGTGTCTCTCACAAGTGTCATAGCATAGCTAGGTAGGAGTTTGAATCCTGCAAGTGCCCAGTGTGTGTGTGAATGTGTGTGGGGAGTAGTGTGTGCAATTCCATGTGTATGAGAAATGTCCCTTTTGGCAACTATTACTACACAACACATGTTGCATATTCCACTGTCTAAACACTGATGATTAAGTACAGCAGGAGAAAGCAATCCCCCCAGTATTGCAAATAGCATGCTCTGCTAATGCATTTCTCACAAGTTTCTCTCTCTCTAACTTTTCTCCTTCCATATTCGGCTACAGCCTACTCCCCCCTTTTCTGTAGCTGCTTGTAATACTAGCTTTGCCTTTGCACCTCTATCCCAGCCAATACTTATTCTGCTTTTCATTTGCTATTTTTCTTTATTATTCTACACTTCTTTTACCTTAAATTACTCTACACTTCACACTTTACCCTAACTTGCTATACCTGCCTGTTTTCTAACAGACTACTACCTTTTCTCTGCTTCTTCTTACCCTAGACATAATTAACTTACCTTCAATATTCAGCTCTGCTGATTATTTCTCCTCTAGCTGCTCCATTCTCTGTCTCAACCCGCTCTGTTCGCCCTACGGGCTCACTCCGCTCCCCTACCCTACCCCCAAATCCCACTCACCCCCAGTGGTCCTAAACTTATACTTCACTGACTACTCCCTCATTCCATCTCTTCCTATCACAATCCTCATCATCACCAATCCACACCCTTAACTCTCTCTCCTAATTAGTACTACTAAACTCATTTTCAAACCACTCCCTCTACTTCCCAACCTTACTCTACTCTACCTCCTATCTAAGCCCGTGGTACTTCCTCACCTACTTAACTTATAATCTGCTCAACCTCTTCATACACTCTCTTTTCCTTATTACTTCACCGACTAACACAATATACTCCCTACTTAAACCATAGTACTATGGCCCCATCTAATAAAACTATATTCACCACCTTTTTATTTCTAACTACCACACTAGCCTTTCTTACTATACCTTACTCACTTACCTCCTACGAACATCTTTCTCTATCTGAACAAAACCATGTCAGCCAACAGTCTCTACCATCTTCTTTCACCTTTTTCCTTCACCATAGTAACATAACCTGTTTCTCTAATTATATATTACCAAAATTCCACAGAACAACCCACATTATTTACTTCTCTACCAAAAAGACTTTTAATAACCTCTATAAACTCCTAAAATCTCTACTATACCCCCAGCAACACCCCCTCCTAGACGGTGACATTCATCCAAACCCTGGCCCCTTTACTAACTCCCCACTAACCCTACCAATTTTACAGTACCTATACTTTCTACAATTACGAATCCATCTAACTCCCTTCTGATAGCTCACCTTAACATTAGAAGTATTAACAATAAAATCCCCCACCTGCATGCACTCCTAGATATCCATTAATTTGACATTCTATGTCTTACAGAAACTTGGCTAAAACCATCTACTCTAGACCAGGAAATTAGCCCTCCTGGCTATAACATCCTCAGAAATTACCGTAAAATAAAAAAAGGTGGGGGTTTAGCTATTCTCTATAAATCTAATCTCCAAATTTCCCCCATTAATGTGCTTCCATCATTAAACTCTAAATCTGAAACCCTATCAAACTCCAAATCAATGACTCCAAATCTATCTATATAATCTGCATGTATCTACCTCCAGGTAATAACACATATTCTCTAGAGAACCTGCTGAGTCACCTCTCTACCCAACTACCCCAGGAGACCATTGTACTTGGTGACATTAACATAGACTGGTCCACTTGTAGTTCTCTAAACCCTACCAACAACATAAACCTCTTCGGATTCTCACAATTAATAACAACTCCTACAAGAATCCATAAACCCAGTAACAAGGAAAGTACTCTGGACTGGATTCTTATTAATAGCCACCCTGACTCTTATACTCCAGGAACCCTTCCAGACGATATCAGTGACCACGTACTTACCTAGATTATTAGACAAAAAGTCCATATTGCAACTACTCATAATCTCAAAACCTCCCGCTTAAGAAAATTCTTTAATCCAGACAGCTTCTTAACCGAATTGCAAGCATGTGACTGGTCACCACTAGCCTATCTAGAACTAGACAAAGCTGTCAAATATTTTAATACAAACTTTCTTCAAATCCTTGACTCCCATGCACCTTATCGCTCCACTAGAATAAAAACCAAATCTGCCCCTTGGCTCACAAAACAAACTAGGCAAAAGATACTCCTCAGAAATAAAATCTGGGCCAAATGGAGATCTACCAAATGTACAACAACCCACCTCCAATTTAAACAACTAAGAAATACCACCAAAAAGGATATTCATAGAGACAAAAAAGATTTCTTCCTACACCTTCAACAAACCAATCAACAAACTCCACAAAAATTCTGGTCCGGGATAAACAAACTTCTTCAGCCAGGTCACACTACTACTCCTGACCCAACCGGTTTCAACAATAGCGACTCCAACCTAATCCCCGATGCCTTTAATAACTATTTCACAGATGCCATTCAAACCCTAGCCAATTCTTTACCACCCCCCACTGCTACCCAACCTAATAACTGCAATACTTCTCTACCCACCTTTCAAATACAACCTGTATCTACTTCTCTCATCTGTAAGCTTCTTCAAAAATTGAAACCTTGCACCCCTTCTACTGACCATCTCCCATCTGAATACCTACAAATTGCTGCAAAAGCCGTAGACTATCCCATCTCAATCCTTATTAACAGAACTATCTCTGAGGGCAAAATCCCTGCTTTATGGAAAATATCTCATATCATCCCTCTACATAAAGGAGGACCATCTACTGAGCTTTCTAACTTTCGCCCTATTGCTCTACTCTCCCCATTAGCTAAGATAATGGAAAAATGTATTCACAAACAACTGCTTAACCACTTACTACAAAATAACCTACTGGCAAACTGCCACCATGGCTTCAGGCCATTCCATAGCACATCTACTGCCCTTTTATCCTTTACCGACTCTATATATAAAAATCGTAACAATAACTCTTTTTCCTCTGCTCTATTCATTGACCTATCAAAAGCCTTTGACATGGTTAACCATAATCTACTATTAAACAAACTAAAGGCTCACTCTCTTGATCCTCAAGCCATACAATGGTTTAGGTCTTATCTGGAAAATAGACAGCAAGCAGTACTTTGGCATAACAATCTGTCTTCACTACTTCCAATAAATATTGGAGTACCCCAGGGCTCTATCTTAGGTCCCCTATTCTTCTCCTTATTTATTAATAAGTTACACATGAACTTACCTCAAGCCACCTGCATTCAATATGCTGATGACTCCACTTTAATCTGCACAGCCAAGAATATATCCTCTCTCCACTCCCTCACCCAAACTGTTTTCCAGAATGTTGAAAACTGGTTTATGCAACACTGCCTCCTCCTTAATCCCAAAAAACAAAACTACTGCTTTTTACTCCTACTCATAAATCATCCATTCCTTTCTTCTCTTTAACCTCTAACAATGGTACCAACATCAACCCAGAGACTACAACCCACCTACTAGGTGTAACTATTGATAATCATCTCAACTACGATGAACACATAAACTCCACTATAAAGTCTGTTAACAGAAAACTTGGCACCTTCTATAGAATAAAACCCTTCCTTACCCCTTCTGCAAGGAAAGCAATTGCCCAGACCCACCTTATTTCTACCCTCTTCTATGCCTCTGTTATATATACCAACCTATCCAAAAACAACCTCTCCAAAGTCTCCACCTGTTATAATAGTATAGCTGGATTCATCACATGTTCCCCCTTTAAAACTCACCACTGCCTTAACCTCAAACAACTTGGATGGCTAGAACTGAAAAAACAGATACTCTTTCAACAATTACTTATTACGCACAAGACCCTGTACAACCCTAACAACACCCCTATCCTCGCTAATCTAATTACACCATACACTAATCTAGCTACACTACGCTCTGCTAACAAGCTTCTAGTTTCCTCAAATAAAGCCAACAACAAAGCCGGGGATTCACTTTTCTCAAACACTGCAGGAAAATTCTGGAATCAGCTTCCTGCTGAATTATCTACTCTTGCTTCTACTTCTCTTTTTAAAAAACATCTTAAAGAACATCTGAAAGCTCATTGGCTTTGTCCATGTACTAACCCAGACTGACATCTTTTTCCCCTTCTATTCTTAACCCTATCCCTTCTCCTTTAACCTTTACTTCCAAATCGTAGTACTACTCTTCCTCTTGAATAAGACAATGACACATATATTCTTTCCCATAACTAAGACTTGCTCATACCTTCTAGTGTGATTTGTAGAATTGTTTTAGTTTAGTTTTTTTATAGAATTGTTTAGTTAATTTCTACTAATACTGTCTAGTATACAAATGTATTATTATAACTGTTCTCTAGACCATTGCTACCTCTGTATTTATTCTTAATGATTCTATGTATTGTTAACTGTCTCAATATTCATATTTGGAGCTTTTCTCCCCGGGCCTCTACTGAAAATGGACATATATCCAACTAGACTAGCCCGGTCAACAAATGTAAAATAAAAAAAAAAATAAATAAATAAATAAATAAATAAGTGTCATAACATAGGTAGGGGTTTGAATCCTGCAAGTACCCAGTGTGTGTGTGAATGTGTGTGGGGGAGTAGTGTGTGCAATTCCATGTGTATGATAAATGTCCCTTTTGGCAACTAGTACTACACAACACATGCTTCATATTCTACTGTCTAAACACTGATGATGTCAGCACCCTATAAGTATAGCAGGAGAAAGCAATCCCCCCAGTAATGCAAGTAGCGTGCCCTGCTAATGCGTCTCACACAAGTGTTATAACATAGTTAGGTAGGGGTTTGAATCCTACAAATGCCATGTGTATTTTTGTCACACAGTTTGTCCATGTGTGTGGGGTGTTGTTCCCAATATTGCACGACATACATTATATTAGTAATGTCAATGCACACATGATGTATGTGTGCCACCTACACATATGTACCTGTGAACTGCAAGAGTTCCCATGTCCGAAGCCTGCCTCATGTGAATACATGGAATATGCATCAGACAACTGTATGACTGTGGTGTTCTGTGCAGGGGCTGCATGTGGTATGTGACTATACAGTGTGGGTTGTAGATGGTGTCATCCCACCAGCGAGGGATACATGATCGGTCTGGAGCATATAGTCCACATGTTGGTGATGAACAGGTGCAGTATGTTGTCACCACTTGTGAGAGTGGTAACAGGTTGTTCCATAGCAATGCAGGGAATGAATGATAGGAACCCTTCAGATAGGGTCTTGCAGCTAGAATAATGTTCACACTGCATGTTAGGGTAGTCGCAGTACAACCATATAATGGTGTATGTAGAAACCATCATATTCCCAGTGTTGTCAGGAAGGGCAAGTGGGTTTCCTGGGTATGGGAGTGTGGTGTGCACCAGGCTATGAACCTGAAGGCAGTCTAACCCACTGTGTGTTGCACATGGAGAGGCTCTGATGCTTTGTGCAGTGCCACCAACCTGGGGGTGTGTGTATCTGAGGTGCCTTTGGATACATCCTCCCTGTTCTGGTTTGGTGCATGTGTAGGGGATGACAAACATGGTATCAGGAATGATCTGCCACTGATGGTGTGCACCTGGGAGCCTTGTACCAGGAGTCTGTTACTGCACGGATATTGCTGTACCCCATGCTAATGACAGTTTCCACTGCATGCATCTTGAGGTTTACACTGCTGCTGTTGAGTAGCATTGCTATTAGTGTCCCATCCCGTGTGATACCTGTGTAAGTGGCTATGTAATGTCAGCCTTGCATACAAAGGCACTATGTGTGTAGCAACAGCCTCTGCCAATATACAACAGCCCATGGGTGACAGGTGCAAGCTGTCCCAATCAAAGCAATGTGGCATGTCCAGCATGTAATCCCACACTGACAGGCATTGGATCCCCTTTGAATGTCACTGAAAGATACGTTAATTGCAGAAAGTGATGATCCTGTCTACATATTGTGGCAGGATTCATGGTGAGGGTGAGATGCTACTCAAGGCCAGGGTCATACCAGCCTGTGCCAAAAGCTCAGAGAGCCCCTCTATGTCCACTAACATGTAGTCCAGAGAGGTGCGTCAGAGGTCATACAAACTGGCACAGACAATGACTGAGTCATACTTCTACATGCCTTGGAGTGACCGGTATGCTTGTGTTATGTGGTGGATCATAGTGCCCGACGGGCAGCTCAGCGCGACCGTCACCTTCTTCAGCCTGGGAGCAGGACCTCACTGTATGTGATGATAGAGGTACCTCATACAACTGTAGCAGATGTGTTGTCTAGCCGTATGTCCTGTGACTGGCACACAGGCTTTGTGAGCTATGTGTTGCATGTGCTCTGCTCTAGCTTAACATTTGCTTGTGTGTCTGCTTTGCAGGTGTCAGCTGCTCAGGCAGGATGCTATTCTGAGAGCCCAATAATGTACCTGTGCATTTCTGTGTTTGGATTGTGGTCATGGCAGGTCTATGGGAGACTGGTACTGTATTTACTGTAGTATACCACTCCACCTGACAGGGAATGCCAGTGCTGTGTAAACAGAGCCTAGCCCCCAGTTTGGCTATGTGGTTGCATCTCTCACATGTGTTGTACGTGTATGGGAAGGGGCGAGGGTTGTCTGTGTACATGAGGCAGCTGTAACAGTGCCACATGACTCACAGATTCACCAACTGGACTTGAGAGTAGATCGACAGGTTACCTATGCACATGCTACCATAGCATTGTGACTCCCATACTAAGTAACAACAGATAGGGCCAATGGGGAACAAGGTACTCAAGGTGACTATGTGAGGGTGTAGTGCTCCTGATTTGTTAGTGCTGGCATATATGAATGCTGTCTTGAGCAAATGTGAGGTAAGTCATATGCAATGTGTTACAGAAAAGCTACATGCTAATAGGACAAACGTTGACGTTCTGTCAAGTGACACATGGACATCAGTACAGTAAGCAACACAGATGTCACTAGGGATCCACAGAGGCACTGTATATCTGCACTGCAGGTGGAATCAGTGTTTCAGGAACATAACAGGCAAACATGCATACAAACAAAGCTACAGTCAGCAGGCCTGTATGTAGACTATGCTACAACAAACAAGGTGTACGACTTCCAGTAGGTAACAGTGCATATATGCAGGCACTATAAGCCAGTACCCAGACATTCACAGGTCAGACGGGCTGGGTCCAGCCACACCACACACAAGTGTATAGACCACGTACCTCCGTAATGTTGAATAACTGGCCTGATACCCAAGTGCTCATAACTGTAATAATACACATGCCACATAACAGACACTGAGCCCTCACTCAGCAGTTCCAGACTAAGTATGATGTATGCTACCTGTCCTGGCACCACAGTATCCTTGACATGTGTGGACACTCTCCCTCCTGTCATAGTTAGCTCTCTGTTTTGGTGCTGTCATGCATGGTATGAGGTGTGACCTTGTAGTACCAGTGTGCTCTTGTGAGCCTTGCACCTGTTGTGTAGTACTGCACAGATATCAACATCCTGAAACATCTGCATTGCAGAGTCATGTGTGGACAGCATGCAACTCACAGGTGACATGGCCATCGTTGAGTATCAATATGTATATTGTTGTATCCCCTGTGCTACCTATGTAGGTGGCCATCCCTTCACAGCCTCACAACCAGTATGCAAAGATGTGCAGACAGAACACTGTGGTAATTACTATGGGTGTACAAAACAATACAATGACATTCATACTGTAACTGCATCAGGCATGCAGGTATATACCCACAATGCTATCATTACACTGTACTGTTGTCAACATCATACTATTACAATACATCTATGTAGTCACCCTGTGCATCAGCACCATGTTAATCTGTTCCTGCACTGATTTTACAGATTTCAGGAGGTGGCACAGTTTCATCATATGCACAGGGTGTGTACCTGGTATGCCTGAGTCTGCCACTGATACAACCAATTGACATGTCTGTGTGTGTGTGTTGGTGAGGGACAGCAGTACAAGATGGGGCAATGTTGATGCAGTGTGTGCATGTATGCGGTAGCCCTAGGTGTTATCACTTTGCATGTGTGTATGAATGCACACAGTCCGACCTCATGGCTGCCATATACAGGTGTTTGTGGACAGCCACAGACTGTACCTGCCAGGTCATACAGATCACTGTCTGTGGCCACGGACACGGTACCTGTGCCTGGCAGGGGTGCTACAGACCGTATCAGGTACTAAGCCAGACTGGGTACTGTCATCAGAAGCAGGTGTTTGTTGACTGGAGACAGGTCCCTGTTGGGACTGTCCAGTGCCACGTGCACGTGGTCTCCTGGGGTGGTCTGATGACAGCACAGACCCAGCATTGCTGGGGCTGTTGCTGGCACTATGTGAGTGGCCGCGGCCCTATTGTCATCCGCAACAGCTGCCAGCTGCTGCTGTTGCTGGCATACGGCCACGTCGACGCCTCAACCGTCCACCATTGCCCTGGCTCATGGACATATAGTTGTGGAACAGATCTAATGTGTCCCCCCAACGTCTTTCAATGACCTCGGTGAAGTTGCGGATGGCAGGCGCAACATCACGCATACTGTCACTCATGGCTGTGCGACATGCTCTCAGCTCCTCAGACCCTGTCTGGTGTACTGTTCCATACGTGAATGTGCCTGCATTACAGCCCGAAACATAGCTGGTGTTGAAAGACCTCTGTGGGCACGTCTGACAGGAGTGGTACACCCACGGATGCTCCCATGAGAACCCATGGACATCTGCCTGTGTGGTACTGTGTCAGGACCCTGGCCATGGCTACAGTGTGGGGATGCATGTGCCACCAGTACCACATTACCCTGGTCAATGCCCACTGTATCCTGTCCATCACCTAGGGACATTGGTGACAAAGGATGTATTGGCAGGATGACTGTGCGCATTGATGGGGTCGACAGCTGTGTAGTGTCAATTGGCTGACCAATGACGGACCCTGGCACACCTACCTGTGCCATTACACAGGTATCATCGTTATCACTATCCACAGCAGCTGATTCAGGTTCCCTGCTGCACGACACCAGAGCAGCACCAGAACCTGTGGGAGTAAAACAGGAAACACAGTTTACAATGTGTACACAATGCCACCTCTGATGCACACATGCACACATGGGCACATGCACACATGCACACATGCACACATGGGTACATGCACACATGCACACATTCACACATGCACACATGGGCACATGCACACATGTACACATGGGCACATGCACACATGTTTTGGCAGGATGACTGTGCGCATTGATGGGGTCGACATATATTAGAAGTATATCCAACAAAGTCCATGAACTCCATGCCACCATAGACTTATACTCCCCAGATATAGTCATCCTGACAGAAACCTGGCTAAAACCTCACATTACCAGTGAGCAAATACTCCCTCCAGGTTATGGCATACTAAGAGTAGACCGGCTAAACAAAAAAGGAGGTGGTGTAGCTATAATATTTAAACAGCATCTAAACATCCAGATCTTAAAATCATCAGCTCCACAAATAGGCAATGAAGAAATAATATATACCAACCTCAAAATTAACCAAAACAAAACCATCAACATAATTGGATGCTACTTCCCACCTGGCCAAACCATCCCTCCACTAGAAAACCTCCCCAGCTGGTCTACTCACCATCTCCCCCAAGAAACTATCATCTTAGGTGATTTCAATACTGACTGGCAATCCTGTTCTGGCAACAATCCAACCCATCATGTACACCTTCATGGCTTCACCCAACTAGTCCAGTCACCAACAAGGATAAATAAAAACTCCAGCAAGCACACTACCCTGGATTGGATACTAGTCAGTAAGAACTTGCAGTCATATATAACAGGTTGCTTATCAGATAGCCTCAGTGATCACTCCCCAACATTCCTACTCAAAAAATACCTGCACCAAGCTAAACCTGTCATCTATCATCAAATACATAAAAAAATAACCTTTAACCCACTCACATTCATCTCATCCCTCAAAGAATGTAACTGGCATGTACCTCAGTCTAGATGACGCAGTTGAATTTTTTAATACTACCTTCCTGAACATCCTTAATTGCCATGCCCCCATAAGATTTTCCAGAACCAAAGCACAACCCTCCCCATGGCTAAGAGTAGACCGGCTAAACAAAAACCACTAAGTCAGAAATTAAAAACAGGGATAAAGCCTGGGAGCACTGGTGCAAAACCAAAACCCCCACAGCTAGACAGAAATTCCTAGAACTACGCAATAGAGTCAAAAAGCTAATAAAACGGGACAAATTCCAATACTACCAGTCTGCCCTAGACTCCTCACAACACAGCCCCAACAATTCTGGACCTCCATAAACTCCATCCTCAACACAGGTAAAGTCAGTACCCCTCCTCCTAACATCCCTCACTCCTCAGAAAATATTGCTACCTCATTCAACACACACTTCACCCAAACCATACTATCACTAGCTAAACAACACAACCCCCCTCCCCTCCAACCCACACCTTCAACTAGTAATCTCCCCACTGCCTTCTCTTTTTCTCCTGTACCTACCTCCAACATAAAAAAAACTCTTAACTAAACTTAAACCCACCAAATTAGCAGCAGAAAACCTCCCAAGTGAATACCTACAAATCGCAGCTGATGCTCTGGCCTACCCAGTATCCATCTTGATTAACCGATCTCTGTCAGAAAGTTACGTTCCCACATTGTGGAAAGTCTCACATATAATTCCCCTCCACAAAGGTGGACCCTCTGCAGAACTAACCAATTACCGCCCCATAGCTATTCTCTCTCCACTCTCCAAAATACTAGAGAGATGCATACACTCTCAGGTCTCACCCTACCTCCTTACTAACATCCTCCTTTCCAGTACTCAGCATGGTTTCCGACCAAACCATAGCACCACCACTGCCTTACTCTCCTTTACTAACACTATCCTTCAGCATAAAAACAATGGCTATCTCTCCTCTGCTACTTTCCTAGACCTATCTAAAGCATTTGACATGGTCCCACACAAACAACTTATCTCTGTCCTCAATAACCTATCCTTCTCACAATCAGTCACCAACTGGTTTCAGAGTTACCTGTCTGACCGCCAACAATCCATTGTATGGCAGAATGACATATCTCCCCAACTACCTGTCTCCATAGGGGTTCCCCAAGGATCCATCCTTGGACCCCTACTTTTCTCTGTTTACACCAATAATCTAGCCTCTGCCACCAAACATGGCACACTCATCCAATACGCAGATGACTCAACCATCATCTGCTCAGCCCAGTCCCTATCCAAACTGCAAAAAGTCACACAGGAAGCCTTTTCCTCTGTTGAAACATGGTTATCCAATGCCCAATTAATACTCAACCCAAACAAAACTAAACTACTCATCTTCCAAACCACCAAACATACTCAAAACAACTCTCACTTTAACATCACAGCAAAAGACAACACCACTATATACCCAAATGAACACACCAAATTGCTAGGAGTGGAAATAGACAATAAACTAAAATTTGACATTCACATATCCATGACCATAAAAAAAGTCCACAAAAACTAGGAGCATTATATAGAAATAAACAATTTCTCACCAAAGCAGCAAAGATTTCAATAGCAAATTCCCACCTTATCTCCACCCTACTTTATGCCTCTCCAGTATATACCAACCTAAGGCAATGTGATCTACACAAGCTAGAGACCTGCTACAACAAAATTGCCAAATTCGCTGCAGGGGCATCCTACCATAGTCACCACTGTCTCTCACTTGCTGAACTGGGCTGGCTTGAACTCCCTCACCTCCTTCAGTGGTATCAACTCTCACTCACCTAGAAACTAGTAAAGTATCCACTAAATGTCCCATCCCTCCAGAATCTACTCCAACCCTATCGCACCACCAGACCACTAAGATCCAGCAACAAAAATCACTTGCAGATCACTAAAGCCAATAACTCTGCTGGTGAAGCACTATTCTCTTGCGCCATAGCCAAATTATGGAACTCACTCCCACCCACAATTACCTCCGTACCATCATGCACCAACTTCAAAACTTTATTAAAAGCGCACCTAAAAACATGCTGGCTATGCCCTTGCAACTCCCACTCTAATATCATCCACCCCATCCAACTACAACCGTTCTTTCACCTCCACTAACTACCTTGATGATAGCAAGCTCAGATGCTCATAAGCCTAGTACTTATTATACAGCAGGAACTTCTCATTGTTACATTTGTTAATGCTTGTTATGTACTTCACAGATAAAGATTCTAGTTGTCTACTGATATACTATGTTCTTCATCTGTAAATATGTTGTAAGTAATTTCTATGTTAAATTGTTAATCGCTATGTAATCCAATGTAACTACTGTCTGTTTATTTTACTGTGGAGCTTTTCTCCCCGGGCCTCCGCTGAAAATGGATCCACATCCAGTCGGACACTCCCGGTCAACAAATTTAAATAAATAAATAAATAAATAAATAAATAAAATAAATAAAAATGTACACATGCACACATGGGCACATGCACACATGGGCACATGCCCACATGCACACATGGGCACATGCACACATGCGCACATGCACACCTGCACACATGGGCACATGCACACATGCACACATGCACACATGGGCACATGCACACATGCACACATGGGCACATGCACACATGCGCACATGCACACATGGGCACATGTACACATGCACACATGCACACATGGGCACATGCACATGCACACATGCACACATGGGCACATGCACACATGCACACACCTCAGTATATGAGATATCAACCCACAGACACAAACACACCTGCAATCAAACACATAGCACTACTGCTTCAGCCTATTATTACTATTAGTATACAGAGTATTGAAGGTAATGGTATCACACACTCACCAGCATGGATAGGCTGCCTTGCTGTTACACCAGAGGGACCTGCAGAAAAGAGACATTTATTGTCAGTGGGCACAACTGTGCCATTGATACTGTGGGCATGATACAGTTCAGTAGTGCAACAGTTACCTTCCACAGGTGTACTGCAGATATTGAGGATATCACTAATGCACAATAATTACCAAGATTACAGCTACAAAATGAGGACACACCTCACACATGCATAACCTAACAGTGTACAGAATGGTCAACTATACACATGGCATGTTACCTGCACGCTCTGTGTCCTGCTGCTGTGTGGCTCCAGCCTCCATCATTACACATGTATGCTGTTGTTGTTGCTGCTGTGCTGGAGCCACAACACTCAGGAGTAGTCCCTCCAGTCTGGTGAGGGGGGATGTCTAGCCACCCCACCACCTGTGGCAAGCTGCTGCCTGTGGATATCCGACTCACGCTGACAGACATTTCTAATTAAATCACTGCAGTGATGGCGTACCTGCTCATATGTCCGGTTATGTGTGCCTATGTCATTTACCCGACGAACCAGGTTTTGCCACAGTGCAGCCCTCTCCTGCTGGTTCTGGCTGGTGCTGGAAAAGAGTACAGCGACATCCCGCACCAGGCTCTGGTGTATCTCCTCCTCCTCTGCAGCGGAGTAGACAGGGTTCCGCTGGTGAACCATGGCCCTGAAAAGGAGAAGGAAAATATGTCAGCAATATCTGTCAGCAAACTATAGCACACATAATACACATAATACTTGACTGCAGTGATATAACTTAAGCACCATATATATAATCTGTCTGTCTATTGGGGGATACACATGTACATGACCAGATATCAGTGCTCATCCGACAACTGTGCAACAGTACCTGGCACACTCCATACGACAGACTAGTATACTGCAGCAGTCAACACACTGTTTCAGGTACAATACACAACTTCACACTGGGGGTTTGTATCAAGGTACTGTATGGGGAGCATTATCAGCCCATGCACTGCACACAATGCACGTTACATATTTCACTGGTATTGCACACTACTCTTACTTGCCATAACCCTACCTACACCACAGTGACATACAGGGTAACACAGCACAACATATGGCAATGTAGTATGTGTTGATCGCAATACCTCACACACCTGTCACTGGCCTCACACCAAGGACACACACTGTCATGACAGACAGTCATGATGAGCAATCACACCAGTACACAACATGCACCCAGTCACTAGCACACTCATTTCACCTCACATATTCCATTTGCAATGTGTTCATGGGTATGCATTGTGTCCTAGGTAGGTAGTGTGCTTTTGGCCCTGGGCCTACAGCAGCATACTGTTATGCTATCCTGCCCCTTGTGACACATGTGTTATGATAGTACCTGCTCCTTACAAACAGTTAAACAGGGTGACTCATATGGCATATCACCTATCTGCATAACATTCAGCAGGGGTATGTCTGACATCTACTCATGGGGAGCCTTGCTTCTTAATTCTGTGTGGTCTACTACAGGGTATGTCATATCTGTGGGTAGGGTCCAGTACCTCCACCATGTGCTCTATACTGCAGTGACATGGACGACAGACATAGGTAATTTGTGTTGTGGATGTTGGAGGTGATACCATGGTTGTTAGACAACTGTCATGGGTGTGACCAAACTATGTATCTCCAGCAGTGGTAACCTCTATGTAGGTAGTCTGTGTGTGCTCTGTGGTGTTTGAGTGCATTGACACAGTTACTTGCATATGTCTGTGTCCTTCTCCATATCTGTAGCTGTCATGGTAGGTACATACCGTGTAGGACATTGTGGGGTGTGGAGGGGTACAGTGACCTACATGTCCATAGCTGGCACACCATGTCCACTGACACATTCCATGTACAGGTATTACAGGACTAGTGTGCCACTGTGTATATCGATGGGGAGCCTATTGTACACTTGTTGCCCCTGTTTCCCCCTGACACATGCAGTGGTGGGCAGGCATGTACATATGTGGTGGTTACTGGTGTCAGTGTTTTTGAATGGGGTATGGTACTCCAGTATCCACGCTGGTGTTCACTCCATGCCTGTGACAGCAGGCACCTGTTGCAAGACATCTGCACACATGTGCCTCACACAGTCTATATATGTATATATATATATATATATATATATATATATATATATATATATATATATATTGATATATTTATATCTGTATATGGATATATATATCTGTTTGTATATATGTATATAAAATATGTATATATAGATGTAGATATATACATATAGATGTGGGGATGGAGGGGGAGAGAGTGAGAGAGAGACACAGGGTGAGTGAGAGTGTGTGGGTGTGGGACAGAGAGAGAGATATAGTCATATACAGACATATCTGTTGTCAGTCAGATCTATCTGTATATGTATAAGTCTCTACAGATATCTATATATGTATGTGTGTATTACATATATCTGTATGTACATATTCGACCAATCTCGATGTCTGTGCAGTAAGTGAGAACCTGGTTCAAGGCTCCTGAGAGCACACCAGCAGTACCAGGCTATACCCCGTATCATGCGTTTTGGCCCCAGGAATCGGGACAAAACAAAAAGGGAGGGTGTGTGTCCATATTCATGGAGGACCCACACCTCCAGGTTAGTGGCAACACATGAAGCATCACAGACCATCCAGGTGCAGATAACCATAGGCAAACCTGCTATACAACTGGTAGCATGTTACAGACCACCCTCCCAATCTCAGGGACCACAGTCAGCCTTCCTGTAGACATTGGAGGACATGCATGTCCCACCACACACCATCATATTTGGATACTGCGACTACCCTAACATACACTGGGTCCATTATTCTACCCCAAACACCCTAGCCCAAAGGTTCCCAGAATTCACTATGTCAAATGCAATGGAACAGCTAGTCACCTCTCCCACAACAGGAGATAATATACTAGACCTGATCATCACAAACATGGGGACAATGTGCTACACACTGGAAGTATACCCCTCACTAGTCACATCTGACCACAGACTAATCCCCCTGGGTATACATATCCCACCTCCCCCACAACACAAAAGACTACAGTGGGAAACCTCTCACATGCCAACTTTACACTTCTTATACCTGAGTTGGTATCCTTAATGCCCATTGGGCCAGTGTAAACCACTTCCCACAATGCAGACACCTTCACATATGCTTTCTACAGACATCCCCAAGAATGCATGGATCATGCAATCACAAATGAAACCATGACCCTCTCCACCAAGGGCAGACGTCCTGTCTGGTGGACCCCAGCATTGAACAGATTGTATAACAACAGAAGGTAGCTACTGCACAGCAGAGCATACTTCCATAGAGCTATGGCATCTCTGATCAGCAGTAGTAGAAAGATACGTTTTGTCGTACAAACATGCAAGGCCAACAATGAGAGGGACATCGCTATGGTCACTACAGATAACCACAAGGCCTTCCTCTGCTATGTTACATACCTGGGTGGGAACCCTCAGTTGTGTTCACAGTTAGTTCACAGTGACAAACGCTACACTGAACACACAGATAATGCCAACATTCTGGCAGACAGGTTCAGTGCATGTCTCTCCCCTCCCTCACCCACACATGTGGAATTACTTATCCCAGCTGACTGTAACCTCCCTGTCATCTCAGATGTCCCGCTCGGAACCACCCTCAGCAGAGCTGTAAACACAGCATCAATGGGACCCAACGGTATTGAAGGTTGCATGCTACATGAACTGCAAGAGGAGCTACACATGCACATTACATGCTATTCAGCCATAGCCTTACTACAGCATATGTACCTGGACACTGGCATACAGCAATAGTAGTCCCACTCCACACAGGAGGCACCTCTTCAGACCCTGGTAACTACCGCCCCATAAGCTTAACCAGCCTGGTCTGCAACACTATGGAAAGGATCATTATGGTACCCATACACAGTGACATTGGGGACTTTGACACTTGATCCCACCCAGTTTGGCTTTGTAGAGGGCAGATCCTGACTTATGAACCTGGTTGACCTTTTCAAATCAGTCACTAGAGCCATTGATGAGGGCACAGTGGTCCATACAGCCTACCTGGACTTGCCTACGGCCTTCGACACAATACCACACTCTGGCATCATAGACATGATAAACTGCTGAAATGTAAATCCATATGTCACATGATGGGTTGCAAACCGGCTAACAGATAGAAACCCTACAGTCAAACTCACTGGTGCCATTTCAGACTCAGAGCCAGTCACATGTGGTGTCCCACAGGGCTCTGTCCTGGGACTGCTCATGTTCAGCATATCATTCTCAGATGTGGAAGCAGACATGGGAGGGTAGTGGCTGACAATGTTCAAAGATGACTGCATACTAGGCACCATAGGCGATACACCTGCTGACACATACATCCTACTGACAGGCCTCACGGACACCAACAACTGGTGCTGGAGTCATGGCCTTACACTGCATGCCACGTAATGTATACTCATATCCTTTTGGACAGACAAGGTACCTACATATTATCACATTGACAATAACCCACTGAGTACAGACAAAGTAATCAGAGACCTGGTGACACTGTTCAATGCTGACCTCTCATTTGACACCCACATTGCCAATGTGGTTGGATGGACTTCCTACTTTGCCCACCTTATCATGAAGGGATTCACATCCACATCAAAAGGGGTCATTGTACCCCTATACTCCTCCCTTATCAGGCCCATGACTGTGTACTATGCCCCATTTGGTATGTACCTCACCTGGCACTTGCAACAGCTAGGGGGACCCCATAAGTACATCACCAGGAGGATCAAGGGTCTGCAACAACTGTCATATGCTGCCAGACTAACGTAACTCATGCTCTATTCCATAGCATACTGCCTACGTAGGGGTGATCTGTGCCTGATGTAGTAGGCCATGTCCAATCTGGTATTGATGGACATGTTCCACCTCATACAATCCAAATCCATCAGAAGCACAACAGCTATGGATTTAAACCTCAGCACACATATGAATAGGACATACTGTAGGGACAGATCCATCACTAAGAGGCTTCCCATACTGTGGAACAGGATCCCAGTTCATGTTAGGCAGAGACCCTCACTGACACTCTTCATGTGCATTCTTGACAAGTGGATGGGAGATCATAGGTTTACAGCAAGGGTCTTCTCTGTGTCACTACTAGACAGAGGCACAATAAACTAATGCTATTATGTAGGGGGGTCTTCACTTTGTCACTACTATACAAAGGCGCAAGTTTCTAAATCTATTCTATACACTGTCTGCAGATAGCCTAGTACTAAACTATGACACTGTGAAACTTATATGTCTATGTATTTTTGCATCCCTCTCTATCTATGTATACACATATGCATATTATATATATATATATATATATATATATATATATATATATATATATATATATATATATATATATATATATACATACATATCTCGATATACATACGTATACACATGTTATATACGTATATACTCCTTTTTAGTTCCACATATGTATACACACAGTAACATACTGCTGAACATCCATTACTGTACAACCTACTTGTACATTGCACTACAGCCTACATTGCTATGTGCACATAGCTACCGTCACATACATATGTATGTGGAGCCTTCAGTGACAGTTTCAGTATGTCCCCAGCCCTATACACATCTTCATATACATAGATACAGACCAATAAGACATCTGGAGGGTTCACAACATGTAGAGTATTATAGTAGTACTTTACATTACCTGTGTTTGTTGCAGCTGTTTGTGTAGGCTTGCAGTTGCTTGGCCTGCTGTCAGCCTCTTTGCTTTGTTGTTTCAGTTTTTTTTTTCTTTCTCTTTCTTTCTTTCTTTCTTTCTTTCTTTCTTTCTTTCTTTCTTTCTTTCTTTCTTTCTTTCTTTCTTTCTCTCTCTCTCCCTCTCTACCTCCAGCGGGTGCAATGACAGTATTGCATGTGCGGACTGGGAGTACAGGATGCTTTTGTAGGTATCTGCACATGCCCATGTGATGGCCTCTGCACCAATTGTTAGCCAGCATTTACTAATTGCATGCAGCATGTTGTGTAGTGATTGCAGTTCTCACTGTGATTACTGGACTGTGCTATAAAAAGGTCTGTTAGGTAGGCATAGCCCTTTCAGATTATCAGGGTGAGGACCATGCTGGTTTGCTGTGGACACTGTTCTGTGAGTGTAAGGGTTGGTATGTCTCTCATATTTCAGGCTGTGTTGTAGACACTGCAATGCATGTTGTTCTGTAAGCTGAGTATTCCTTCCTCCAGTGTCCTGTTCTCCGTGTGTATGTAAACTGACACCTACGACTAGTAATACTGTGTATCTGGGTGTGTGTACTTTCCTGTGGGGATTGTGGTGTAACTGGTATATAGTAGTGGCTCTTGCAATCTGTTGCTATGGCTTCAATATTTGGCCTTTACATTCACTCCTTGTATGCCTGCTAGGTGTCTTTCCTGTAATGTGTTGCTATGGCTTTCCTATTTTCCATTTACATTTACAGCTTGTAATGCTTGCTAAATCTGTTGGGCAGCAATTCCCTATGTGTTTGTTGTGGTAGGGTGTTACTGCATGCAGTGTGGTCTGGCCATGGTGTGGGCCTTGACACTTACAAGGGTATTTGATCATGCTGCTGAGCAGGCCTCAGATACTCTCAGGTGCATCTTTTATCAGCCTCATGGAATGGTACATAGCAGTGGGATACTCCAATGACATATTCTGATATTCTGCAGTTGTGACTGTGGGTTATTTCAGACATATGTATTAGCACACCATTTGTGCAGTGCAGGTGGTGCATACCTTCAGTCATTCATAGTTACCATTGCATGTGTAGTTACACCTTTCTGCCTACTGTTATTACATTTGACAGGTGTCAGTGGGGCACAGTTGACATTTGTTTTCACATCAGGGACATCCCTGTAACTCAGTCACAGTTGCTATGTCTGATCTCTTAACTATTCAACTATGGCAGTGTTTATCCTGCTCTGAGTATGTGTGTGGCTTGCCAGATGCTACTGTGACATTATTACCTAGTAGCTACCAACTAGCATGACTGTTTCTCATCACACAGTACTATTTTACAAATCCACTAAATTTGACAGTAAATATACATGACATGCTTTGTGTACTAGACTTGCTATATTCCCTTTACATTAATTCCTACTATTTTATGATATATTTGATTCAGCACAATGTTCTTGTATAGCAGTCATGGCTTAGTGGTAAGTCATGCAGTCTAGTGTTTCCTGGGTTCGAGACTGAGGGAGTTATTTTATTTTGCTGCTGAGAAAACTACAGGCCTTGTCATTCAGAGTGACTAAGGCACTTTTAAGCAGTTGTAAGCGGGTTAGCACTGGTTTGCGCGGAGCTCACGCATGCGCACTGCCGCTTAGCTTCACGCACACCCGCTTACTACTGCTTAAAAGTGCTTACTGTCACGCACACCCGCGCTATTTTCTTTTAAAGAAAAGAAAATGGGGAGACAGGAAAGTGGTGAAAAAGGGGGCACAAAGAGGGTAGGACAGTAGGAAAACAAGCTTGGGTTTTGCAGGAGGGATGTAGGAAAGGCCCATAGCTGCCCATTTCTTCATCAGCAACAGCTGTGCATATGTTTGTAATTTGTTGTGAAATTTGAAACCTTCCACCCCTGATAGAGGTGTGAGAACAACAATAATATTTGTTGTACAGCCAATTGTAATTGCAGTTTACATGTCCAGCAGACATGTGTGCAAAATGGGCAGCTAAGTATGGGGTGTAATTTTTTTGTGGGTACAGAGTGCCCTTTAATTTTTTTCAGGTAAGAGTGGTATATCAGGTACAGGAAGTCGGTATAGCTGGGGAGGTAGGTAGGGGAGGTTAACAGACAAGACAAACAAGACGCATACAGGGGTGGTGTATGACACATGTTGGGGGGGGTTACACAATTTACGGGGATGGATGTTTGGATACCTTGAGCCCATGAGCCCACAGATGGCAACAGTGGAACTGAGATCCCCACCCATGGGCAGTTGCCACTGTGCCTTCATTGCCCAGGACGGGGCTGTGCTTGGGGCTGTGTAGGCCGGGCAGCAGGCACGCCCATGAGTTGTGCCACCCATGCCTCAAGCTGGCGTAGGGGCCCAAGCACAGCATGCCAGATCTCCCTACACACCACAGTCTGGACACTACAGAGGGTGAGTGGACGTTCTCCTCCAGCCACACTTGCAGAGGGGGGACAAGCCCTATCCCCTGCAGTGCTTCCACTCGCAGGTGGCATAGGGCCACCGGAGGAGGGTCCGGCCTGGGCACTACTGCCAGGTGCACTCGCCAGCTGAGGTGGGAGAGGTGGGTCCGCTGGAACCCACCTTCCCTGTCGTCCTATGTTTTGCATTATGTTATGACAGTTTGGGTTAGTAACGTACAATACCATTCACAATTAGTTGTAACAGCATGCATTAGTATTTCCATTAACCAAACACCCATAAATTCAAGCCATTGAACAGCAAGCATAACACATGCATAATCTGAACAGCAATACACAATCCAACAACATGCAGGGTTGATTGATGGCAACAGGCCTTCAGATTTGGATGTATGAACAGGGCACATGCATCAATGTACATGCAAATATATATGAACCAACAGGACAAATGTCCAGGGGTGTTAATTGTGATTGCACATACCCATTTCACATGGAATGGATTATTTGTGGTTATAGGGTAGGGAGAAGAAATATTTAATTAACAACTTCAAATACCTATACATATGCTGTACATTTCTACTAGCTGCAGATATATACACACTACAGGTCTGACTACAGTTTCCTATGTGATAACTAATTCAGGTTGGTGATAGGAATGTTACTGCTACATCAATATACATTTCATATTTATTCATACACATTCATATCTGGCTCTTTTCAGCTACATCATCCTGCTACATTTGCTTTATATGGCTATAGACAACTGTGGATGTTTGGTATTTCAGACAACCATACTATCTGCATATTGCAAACTGAGAGCAACATATCCAGATTTTGGGAGACACATTCCTGCTTCAGTACTTTTTTCTACACATGTTGCTGTTTGGTTCTGCCTGTCACATTCATTTCATTCTGTACTGACTGCAGTATACTTTATTCAGGAGTTATTACTACTTTATTGGTGGATTCATACTTCTTTCTCACACTCTCTCGCTTGTTTTATTTTTACAATTCAGGATGGTACTTAATTCTAGGCTTTATTGACATGTTTTACTTTTAGTTATAACAATCCTTTCCAACAGTCCACGTATGTCATGCTTCAGAATTTCAATAGGGGTATATTTCACACATGTGTTTTACTCAGCTTCTGCAGCTGTACTTTTCATCCTGTTGCAGGTTATGTACTATTATATTACAGGTGGGACATCTTTATTTCAGACTTGTTTCATTTTTATGTTTGGATTACAGGCTGCATCACACTTTTGTAATCAAGCAATACTTGCAAACTCTCTTACACTGTTACTTGCACATTTTATTAATAAGTGACTACACTGCACTCTTTTGCAAGCTGTCATACTTATATTTTTTACAGTTACAGGGAGAGAATTACTGACCTGCCTGGTGGTGCAACCGCACCAGCCTATCGGCATAGGCTCGACGGTTCGCAGAACGGACACCTGCAGCTGTAATATAAATGAAGTAATATTGGAATACACATCTCCATAATATCAGCTAGGTTACTTTCTTACATAAATAATTACACGTAACTTACTCAGTAGTGGGGCGTTGGGCATTTGCCGGGCCTCCTGGATCCAACGGTTCAGTTGGTCCTGCTTCCATCTCTTCAGGTCTGCATGGTGGTGACGGACCTGTTCACCAGTCCATGGTATTCCTGTGGCACTGGTGAGATCATGTGCTAACCGTTCCCACGCCTCAGCCCTATATGCTCCCCACAGGACCTGGCCCTGCATGAGTTGGGCCTCATGATCATGGACGAGGATCCAAACCATATATTTGGACTCCTCAATTCCCCTACCTCTATGCTCGGAAGCAACTACCCTCTCCTACACCTGACATCCTTGCTGCAAGTCGGTTCCACAATCAGTTATGCTGTGTATTCCCACCTAGGGGGCTTATATATGCCGTTTTTCCCGCACTTATCTGTGATTGGCCATTTTGGAATTGTATCAGCTTCACAAAACCTGCTTTGTCATGCTCCTCTTTCCATTCATTCCTATATATATGCTATTACTGCATTTCTAAGTGCAACTGTCATGGCTTAGTGGTTCAGTACTTTGACTATGGTGCATGGTATCCTGGGTTCGAACCTGGCCATTGCTTTTTATATTTTATGACTGTCTACACAGGCTAGGAGGTGTGTCTGTGTAAAGGCAGTTTTGATACAGCTTGCTCAACGTTGCCCGTCGGTTAGCTTTTTGGCACGGTGCGCAGCTCCGTGCAAACGGGGCACGCTGGCTTACGCGCCATTTGACTGTCAGCACGCATATTCTGCTCAGCTCAGCTACGTGCACACAGTTTCAGCGTGTTAAAATGCTGCTCAACCCCGGGCACTCATTTTACACCTGTGAAACCACTGCTCACCTACGGGCACTCATTTTACACCTGTGCAACTACTGCTCACCTACGGGCACTTATTTTAAACCTGTTAAAACACTGCTCACCTACAGGCAGATATACTCAACTTGTTAAAGTGTAGCTCAGCTATGGGCACATCTGACATTTTTTTTATTTTTTATTATCTCACATTTCTTCAAAATACATGGCCCATTTCATTACATTTTACATAAAATATAATTTTATATATGTACATGTATGTCAGGGAATTGTTTCGTGCTTATTTCACTAAAAATAAAAATTAATGTTGTGGGGGCTCGAACCATGACTGCCTCCTCTTCAGCCAATGTCTCTACCGCTACGCTATTGCTTCTTGGCTTACTTTGCATATTTAGTTCTTATATGCTTTTCCACTGACTGCTAACTGTGGCTAAGCGCCGGGCACGCCCGTGCAAACAAGCGCACTCATGGGCAAACATCTTTACAACTTATAATAAAAAATATAAGATGTTCATTTATACATTTTATGTTCATAGTCTGTGGGGGCATGTGTTGTGTTGTGTTTATTCACATTTACACGGACTCTGTAGTGGGGGTTTACTTTTGGGACTTTTACTCTTCTGGGGGCGTGTCCATTTGCAGGGCTCGCCCTATGGACACGCCCCCTACTGTCTTACATGGACCGTGTTAGCCTTAGGTGTGATTCAGCATGCCCTCATGCATATGCATGGCATGCTGACATCACACCGTTTAACTGCAGCCTCCGTGTAAGCCTTGTAACTCTTACATGGAGGCTTCGTGAATCCTGCCCAATGTTTTCTCTAGCTAGCTGTTTGCCATTTTAACATGGTTCTTTATTAGGAGGTCATTGCCTCTGAACCAATCTGTGTTGCTGAAATACTAATTGCAGCCAGCACAGCTGATTTGCAGTATAATCAGCCAATCCCATGCAACCACTGAAAAAGGTATAAGGCCGCATTATAGATTATAACCCTTTCCATTTGTTATGTTGGAAAATAGTGGGGGATAGTTACTACATCATGACAGAGAGAATGTCTGTAGCAGTTACTATTTACATACAAATGTGTGTGCTACAGGCTGAAGCTGAAGGTGATGCTGCAGGCAATAGGCATAGGCAGACAGGGTGAACACTTAGTAGGACAACAAGCTGTAGAAGTAAGTGTGGGACCTGTAGCAGCCTTGATTTATAGGCAGAGCTATACTGAGAGTACCCACCTCACTGGGAAGTAAGGTATGTGTGTCAGGTAAGTCTGTCAGCCAATGGTATCAGCAAGACAATGCAGGCCAAAATGTTTGGTGTGTCATACAAAATAGGCAGGTGCACATAAACCATGATGTCAGGCAGTTGGACAACTGACAGGTCACATGTTATGTCATGGTAATCCCTTGCACAACCTCCAGATATGTATGTTACTCATGCAGCTGTGGGTGTCTGTGATATCTCCAGCAAAACATTGCTGGCTGCAGTGTGATATTACTGGGCCACAATTTCAGTTCACACTTCAACATCCATGGGAATTCAGCTTATTACATTACCTGTTGTATGAAGAGTATGTGAGAGTGGTCCTATCAGTAGGCCTTTGCCATCTATAATATAGATGCAGACATTCCAACTATACTGCTTTGGGTGGACAAATAGGTGTTGAGGCTAACATACATATCACACTTTCTAATATTGATAGCCAATACATGAAAATTCATTAGCAGACCTAGATGTAGTTGAACCCAGCACCATGTGTACTTGTTTTCAATGCATTTTATACAGACAGAACTACAGAGTCACTGTTACAGCAGGTGAGTGTCTACATGTTGTAATTAACATTCCACAGTTATCTGCTGTTAAATGCCACACTTACATCTATTATTATGTGTATGGTTTTAGAGTGCTGTAAGAGCCCAAGTTAAAATCCTCTTTTCCATTAATGTTTTATCAAGTGTGCTCTGACATGTTGTATACATAACTACAGGGTTAACTGCTATCAGATACCTCAATTATGTCTAAGCTTATGTGGGTGTCTTTATAGTGATGGATTTGTGTACTAGAGTGCTAATTACAGTAATATTTATATATGAATGTCTTAGCTGATTTGCACAGTGCTGCATGATGTGCACCACTATTTAAACATAAACTGTAAGAGTAAGTGTTATCATGGTCCAAATGCTCCTATTACTAATAAAATAAATACATGATCCAAAAGAGAAGTACAGGAGCAAACCAAGGCTGACAACAAAAATCAGCATAAATCCAGCAGTCACTAAGACTTATTCAAGCAGCAGAAATAAATGCTAGTTCAAACAATGACTGAATCCATGTCAAAGACAAGTAAAATGCAAGCAGGAAAAAAACATAGTGAACGGTAGATTGGGATATGCAGAGCTGATGTAGGAAAGAACCATATCTATCCATTTCTTCATCAGCAAGAACTGTGTACTGCCACAGATCTTTTATCTGAATTTGGACTCCCCCCCCCAGAGAGGGATGACAACAACCTAACTGCCTTGTCAAGCCAATTGGACCAAACTAAGTTTGCCCATTGGACACATGTGTGAAATGGAGAGCTATGTATGGGACCTTTTTTTTTTTTTAAGGAGACAGTGGAATGTTGGGGAAGGGACAGAGGTACATGTGGGGGAGGTAAGTTGGGAAGGTGAGGAAGCTTTTGCAGACAGACAAGATGGTACATGGTGTTGGTGTGTGATACAAGATGGGGTGAACACCTTGAATGGGTAGGGTGTTCTGGAATCCCAGTCCCAGGAGCATCCACACAGTAGCAGTATGACTCAAGTCCTCACCCATGGGACTGTCAGCACTGCATTATTACTGTCCCTGTGGTGGCAGTGGTGGAAGCTGGCTTCCAGGGCAAGGCTCCCCCACCAGGATGGTGAGCATGCTCTCCATTCAGTGCAGACAAGCTAGCTCAAACAGTTTGATGGAGCTCCCCCTGCACCATACCTCGTAGTTCATCATGGGTGACAAAATCACCCCCTCAACCTCTGATCCCAGAGGGGTTCCAAGCCCCAGCCTGTGGGGCAGAAGTACCTGATGCCATAGGTAGTACAGGAGCAGCAGAGGGAGCACCATCAGGCTGCAGCCCAGAAGTACTTGACACTGGTGCTACAGCAGGGGGAGCCATGGCAGGTGGACCATCTGGAACCGGCCTACCTTGTCACGATGTAGTAAGTTAAATATAAACATAAGGTAAGATAAGTAATACCCCAAAAAATGTTAGTAATAACATAATGGATGATAATATTGATTAATCAAAATACACATTTAGTTATATTATGTGGAACACAACAATAAACAACATAACGGCAAGTATGTTAACAACAAACAAATATGAAATAACCATTAAGGCCAACATAACCCCAGGGATTACTTCAGCGTCACTGCTTGACAGAGGCACAGCAAAATGATAGGCATAGTTTTTATTCAAACTAAAGGGGTGGCAAAAGCCACATAACTATGGGCTAGGCTTATAAATGCCCTTGGGCAGATAGCCTAGTATGAACCTATGAACCTATGAACCTATAACAGCTAGTTTAAAGGAATATATTAATATCAAATCATAATAATAAATAACATTAAAAAAATTAAAGAAGATAAGGGGTGGGGAGAGAGAGAAAAACATACCATTAATGACCTCACAGATGATATTACTACACAGACTTCTTATAGGTTCATAGGTTAATAGGTTTATACTAGGCTATCTGCCCTAAGGCATTTATAAGCCTATCCCAAAGTTTTGTAGCTTACGCCACCCCTTATATGAAAAAATACTGTGCCCATTAGTTTGTTGTGCCTCTGTCCAGCAGTGACACAGAGATGATTCCCAGGGTAAACCTACAATCTCCCATCCACAGGTCAAGATTTCTCTTGAACAGAGCCAGCGAGGTGCTCTGCCTCACATGGACCGGGATTTTATTCCACAGCATAGGGAGTCTCTGAGTGATAAATCTATCCCTCCAGCACGTCCTATTTATATCCGTGCTAAGGTTTAAGTCACTTGCTCTAGTGGTTTTGGTGGATTTGGATTTTTTGAGGTGGAGCATGTCCATTAATTCCGGGTTGGACATGGCCTTGTATGTCAGGCACATGTCACCTCTGAGCAGACGGTATGCGACTGAATAGAGCTGGAGTTTCTTCAATCTGGCAGCATATGACAGATTTTGGAGTCCCTTTATCCTTTTGGTGAGGAACTTTGGGGTCTCTCCAATTGCTGCAGATGTCGGGTGAGATACATCCCGATTGGGGCATTGTTCTCGATCATTGGTCTGATAAGTGAACAGTACAGGCGAACAATGTCGTCACTAGATCTGGATGTGAATCCATTCATGATCAGGTGGGCAATGTAAAAGGTCTTTCTAACCACTTTAGCAACGTGAGTGTCAAAAGAAAGGCCACTGTCAACCTGGGTCCCCAGGTCCCTGATAACCTCTTCTGTGCTTAGTGGATTGCCACCTATATGGTAGCTTGGGGTTACGTTGTTTTTCTCGAAGGGTATGACTATACATTTTTTGGCGTTTAACTTCAGGCCATGGCTCTGGCACCAGCTATCTGTTTCCGTGAGTCCCTTCTGAAGGATATCCGTGTCCGATGCACTTTCCACTATGGTGCCCAGTTTGCAGTCGTCTGCAAACTTTGTCAGCCAAAGTCTTCCCATGTTGGCCTGTACTTCTGAGAAGTCGATACCGAACAATAGGGGGCCAAGGACTGAGCCCTGTGGGACACCACTTGTGACCGGCTTGGAGTCTGACATAGCGCCAGCAACTCTAACCCTGTGGGTTCTGTCCTTAAGCTAGTTTGCAACCCATCTTGTGACATATGGGTTTACATTTAAGCTGGTAAGTTTTTCTACAATACCCGAGTGGGGTATTGTGTCGAAAGCCTTTGCAAGGTCAAGGTAGGCTGTATGGACTGCCTTTCCCTCATCAATGGCCTTGGTGACTGTTTCGAAGAAGTTGACCAAGTTCAAAAGGCATGATCTGCCCTTGACGAAGCCAAACTGGGTCTGGTCCAATGTATGCAAGTCCCCTATATCTTTGTTTATGAGCTCCATTATGATCCTCTCCATAGCTTTGCAGACTAGACTTGTTAAGCTTATGGGGCAGTAATTACCAGGGTCCATAGAGGCACCGCCTTTGTGGAGTGGGACCACAGTTGCCGTATGCCACTCCTTGGGCATGTATCCTGTGGTAAGGCTGAGATTAAACAGCTGCCTTATGTGCGGGTTTAATTCCTCATTTAGCTCGTATAGCACACAGCCGGGGACACCATCCGGTCCCATTGATGCTGTGTTTTCAGCTTTAGAGAGAGCAGCTTTCACCTGCGCATTTGAGATGTCTGGGAGGCTACACTCTGCTGGGATAGTTATCTCTCCTTTGGGGGGGAGAGGGGGGTGAAGTTTGCACTGAACCTGTCTGCCAGTATGTTGGCAATGTCTGTGGGTTCAGTGATTTTTGTATCATTTTGGACTAATTCTGAGCATATCTGGGAGTTTCCACCCAGGTTCCTAACATAGTTGAAAAAGGCCTTATGATTGTCCTTTGAATCCATGGCAATTTTTCTCTCAAAATTGGCCTTAGTTGATTTTATGAGTGCTCGTATTTTTTTACTAATAATGATCAGGGGTGACTTCCCTTTTATGGATTTTGTTCTATCATGTAATAGCTTTCTCCTCTTATTGTAAAGTTTGTTAATGGCTGGGGTCCACCAGACTGGACGTTTGCCCTTTGTGGAAAGAGTCTTGGTTTTATTTGGGATTGCCTGATCCATGCAGTCCTGGAGGTGTTCATAGAAGGCTTCCGCAGCTTGGGTTGGGTTGTGGTTTCCACTGGCTCAGGGGCCTTGAAGGATACCACACCAGTCTTGAGTAGTGTGAAGTTTGCTTTAGAGAAGTTCTTCACTGTGGTCTTTTTTGTTTGGGGTGGGGGCGGGATGTGGATTTCCAGTGAGATTAGTTTATGATCAGATCTCACCAATGAGGGATATACTTCCAGTGTGGAGCATTTTGTCCCCATGTTTGTGATAATAAGATCTAGTATATTTTCTCCTCTCGTGGGAACAGTGACTAGCTGTTCCATGGCATTTGAATTTATGAACTCCAGGAACCGTTGGGCTAGAAAGTTAGGGCTTGAGTAATGTTCCCAGTCTATATTCGGGTAGTTGAAGTCACCCAATATGATGGTGTTTGGAGGTACATTTATACCCTCCAGTGTCTTCAGGAAGGTTGTGTGGGGTTCCTGAGTTTGAGAGGGTGGCCTGTAGCATGCTACAATTTGTAGAGCAGTTTTGCCTATGGTTAGTTGCACCTGGATGGTTTCCGAAGCTTCGTGCATTGCCACCAACCTGGAGGTGTGGGTATCCTTTATGAATATGGATACACCCCCTCCTTTTGTTCTGTGGTCCGGGTTTTGGGGCCGGAACACATGATATGAGATAAAACCTAATAGTGCCGGGGTGCTCTCAGGAGCCTTGAACCAGGTTTCAGTTACAGCACAGACATCGATGTTCTCCATACTGAGAAGGGCATCGAGTGCATGCATTTTGAGATTTAGACTTCTGGCATTGAGCAGCATTACCCTCAGTTTCTTCCCATTTTTGTTTTCTAGGGTGGTAGGTTTAGAATTTGAACCTTGCCTAAAAAAGGCACTATGGGGGTGGCAAGAGCCTTAGCCAATATCCGGAATCCCAGGGGTGATAGGTGCAAGCCGTCCCTTGCGAAGCAGCGTGGCTTGTCAAGCATGTCATCCCAGGCAGACAGACACTGGATCCCCTTTGAATGACACCAGACATTAAGCCAATTGTTAAAGCTGATCATCTTTTCTCTATATTGTGGCATCATTCTTGGTGAAGGAAGGATACTGCTCAGGGTCAGGGTCATACCTGCCTGGGCTACATAATCAGAGAGCTCCTCTATGTCTCTTTTCATGTAGTCCTAATACATACTTCTACAGGTGTGCAGTGTTAGTTGTGAGTACAGTGACTCCACTTCTTGTATAGATGATGTTTCATGTACATACCTCTCAATCTGTTAGCATGGGACAATATGGTCTAAGCCTTAACAAATGCAGGTACACAACTACAGGGAACTGTTTCACATACTGTGCTCATACATTACTACCAAGGTGTTCTGTAAATAGATTTGCAAGTAAATTGCAGTCTAAGTACAGACAGATGGGGCATTAGTCATTACATTCTGAAAAATCACGACAGTTGAGAGGTATGTTCTTTTACATTAAGTAGACTAGATAGCTGGTTATGTCTTAGTTGGCTGCCATGGGATTAGAACCCACAATTTGTGGCTCCTGGGAAAATGTGCACTTAATTTAACAGTTGATTGGAGTCAGATTAGAATACACATGCAGTGAATACAGCCCTACTGCACAGTTATTTGAATACATTATTTATCAAAGCACAATCCTGATTTAAATTTTATTGATATTGTTCCTTAGAATCTGACACTTATACACACGGACATCTGCCCAGAACATGAGCTACCTTACACATATACCTTGTTCCTGGAGTGGGAGGAATAGAGAGCGTTATTTGACTCAAACTGGCCAGAACACAGACTTGAACCTTACTGTGGGTATTGCACTACATTTAACAGCCAATTATTTCTGCAGTCTTTATTTATTTACTTGCTACAGTTGACTGGTGTCAGATTTGAGCACACATGCAGTGAATACAGCCCTACTGCACAGTTATTTGATCACATTACTTATCAAAGTGCAATCCTGCTTTAAGCTTTATTGATATTGTTCCTTAGAATCTGGCACTTATACATATGGATATCTGCCCAGAACATGAGCTACCTTACCCATATACCTTATTACTGGAGTGGGAGGAATAGACAGCATTATGTGACTCAACCTGACCAGAACACAGGCTGGAACCTTACTGTGGGTACTGCACTACATTTATCAGACATTTTTCCCTATTTACCACACTCAACACCTCATCCTGGCCAGGCGCCCTGCATGGGACTGAGCATTGTGAGCCTGTTCATCTGCAGCTGTTGGAAGAGAAGCAAATCATTATGCATACCAGTTTTGCTCAGATCCAGCTTGTTTGTATCTTTCGGCTATTCCTGGTTAGGGATCACCACAGTGGAACTCTGGTCTGCTAATGATTGGCAGTAGATTTTTTATGTGCTGAGTTGCCAGCCCTGATGCACAACCTTCAATGAAGGTACGCCCATTAACGCATGTCTCCACGCAGAAGACACTCAAGCTGAGAATCGAACCGGACAGCGTCTTACTGTGAGGCGACAACGCTACCGCAGCACCACCACTGCATTTCTCAGATTCAGCTTGTATATTGCTAAAATAGTAGCAAACATACATACCTATCTGTTGGGTCTGCCCAGCCTGAGCTTTTTGGACACAGGTGTCCAAGGTTCCCCTCTTCTCTGCTTCAGGTCATCATAGTGGTGATTACACTGCTCAACAATGTGGGGGATACCAGTAGCACTGGTAAGATCCCTAGTCAACTGATCCAAGGCTTCAGTCTTACATTCTGAGCCCTGGTAATTACCCTGGAAAAGCCAGGGTTCATAGTTTCTCACGAGGAGTCCAATAAACAGTCTAGTCTCCTGCACAGCCCACCTCTGCGCCAGAAAGCTCGCTTCCTCTCCAACACCACCAAGCATATAAACAGACAATTGAGGACTTGAAAAGGATTATTATCCTGTGCATACCATCTGTCCAGGATTTTCCTGGATGGATCATAAGTACAACACAGCCTCTACACTACTGCTTGCATAGATTCAATATCCATGTAACTGTAATCTCCTTCGGCAGTGTGCCATGATTAATATGCATGGCACACTGCCGAGGGGGAACCGTGTCCATGTACATGGGTACATTCCATGTAGGCTCTACACATGTTCCTGTAGTCTTGTTTTGAATTTCCTCTTACTTTCACTTATATAAACAAGACCACATGGACACTGTAAGCCATAGATTATACCTTCAGTATCACAACTAAATATTTCTGAAGGACAGAAAAGATGACCATTAATGGAAGAAAAATTCCTGACAACATAAACAGATATACAAACACTTTCTACTATAACAGGGGTCTGCAACCTTCACTATCAAAAGAGCCATTTTGGCCCCTCTCCCACCAAATAAAATTAATCGGGAGCCACAAAACCTATTAGACTCCTAAAATGAAGATAGCACAGCATATAAAGTTTTGCATATAGTTGTTATACTAAATATAAAAGAATTAAGTTTATAAGAGCAATATTTAAAATCCATCCCTATTTTTGTTCCTTTTTTGGGATTGCTTGATCGTTCTCTGTATGTGTCATATCTCTCAACCTCTGAGAACAAGAAATCTGAAGAAAGCTATAAATAGTTCATAGGTTCAGAGGTTCATTGGTAGGTACTAGGCTGTCGGCCCTAGGGCCTATACAAGCCCAGCCAAAAAGGTACCCTGGCTTTTGCCACTCAAGAAAATTATTTTCCTGTGCCACTGTCGAGCAGAGCCACAGAAGTCATCCCTGGGGTGAATTTCCTATTTTCCATACAATCATCAAGATTTTTTATGAAGCGTGCTAATGAGGAGCTTTGTTTGATATAGATAGGTAGTTTATTCCAGAGTATGGGAAGTCTCTGGGACAGGAATCTATCTCTCTGGCATGTTCTGTTTATTGTGATGACAAGGTTTAGGTCCCTAGAGCATGTAGCTCAGAAGGGATTGGGATTTCTTTAAGTGGAACATGTCCAACAGCTCCGGGTTTGACATAGCTTTGTATGTTAAGCAGAGATCACCTCTGAGTAGGCGATATGCGACGGAGTGAAGCTAGAGTGTTTTGAGACGGTCTGCGTAGGGCATCTGTTTGAGGCCGGTAATCCTCTTTGTGAGGTATTTCTGCGGCATTTCCAGTTGTTGTCGATGTCTTGTGAGGTACATACTAAAAGGGGTGTTGTACTCTATAATGGGTCTAATGAGTGATGAGTAGAGGGGAACAATGACCTCTTTTTTCTGGATGAGAAACCTTTTGTGATGAGGTGTGCCAAGTAGAAGGATTTCCTGACTACTGTGGTGATGTGATTACCAAAGGTGAGATTACTGTCCACCTGTGTCCCAAGGTCCCTTATCACACTTTCGTTGTTAAGTATACTACTGCCTATGTTGTAGTTCATGGATACAGAGTTTTTACCAAAAGGGATAACAATGCACTTTTTGCACTAAGCTTGAGGCCATAGCTTTGACACCAGGCATCTGTCTCAGTGAGGCCCTTTTGTAGGATGGGGCACAAAGGCCAAGAAATAGGGACACTTTTTAAATATTGCTCTTACAAACTTAAAAAAGTTGATAGAATAACAGAGTTTGCATTAGCATGAATTTTCTGAAAGGAATGAAGTCTGAAAACTCAAATGTCTGTCCATTTTTTCTGACTTCAGCCCTCAATGATTTGCCAGAAAAACACAATTTTATGGGAAACAGACTGAAAATATGAGGCAAAAGTTGGGACATTCTGTGAAAATCTGAACAGTTGAGTGGTATCTGTGTGTGCGTGTGTTTGCATGCATGTAAGTTTGCGTGTGTGTGTGTGTGTGTGTGTGTGTGTGTGTGTGTGTGTGTGTGTGTGTGTATGTGTGTGTACGTGTGTTTGTGTGTGTGTGTGGAAAATGCATGTTAATGTAAACCATGTCATTCTAGCAAGTTTCTAAGTTTATAAGAGCAATATTTAAAGTACATCCCTATATTTGTTCCTTTGTTCCCCTTTATTTGTGGCTATGTCCAGATTTCTTGTGGTAAGACTTTTGAGAGGTATGGAAATCATTAAGGAGATCCTGCGGCTGCCATGGGATTGCTCAATAGTTCTGTGTGTGTGGAATGCATGGCAACAGAAATCATGTTATTCTAGCAAGTTTGTAAGTTTGAAATCTAACGGCCACTACTCCTGTAACACTTCAGGGGTGGTATATATAGGCCTTTGCCAACTTTGTCCAGCTTTTTATGTTGGCAAAACTGAAAGGGCTTTGAAGCGTAGGATCTACGAGCACCTTTATGACATTAACAAACAGAAGGAAACCAATGCCTTCTATAAATATTCTCTTGAATGCCCACAAATGTCTATTAAATTTTTCATTGTTGAAAAGATACAACAAGATCAAAGGGGAGGTGACTGATAAACCCTGCTTGGTACTAGGGAACTTATTTGGCAGTTAAAATTGAATGCCATGAAACATCCAGGACTTAATGACAATGTTAGTTTTGCTTCCATACTTAAGACAAGAAGAAATATATTATAATTGATCTATATGTATTTACCCTTTCAATACGACCCCTATTTATACCTTTGCTGACTTTGATACATACCCTTGTCTATGGAATTACTGAAAATTTACTAACTTTTATGTTAATTCTTTACACACTTTGCATTTTGCTAGTTTTGAAGGTTTTAACAACAGTGTACAAGTAGTGCAAGTGAAAACAGGGTTAGTTTTATTGTTTAACTACAAATAAAAGATTTTTAATTACAGCAGCAGGCTACCTAACCATTGGTTTAAATTCATATTATAGAAGGTGGCTTAAGTTGTTTTTTACAGTGTACACAGTATTATTAGCCTTTGCACTGTTATTTTTATTTTGTTTTAAAAGAAAGATCTTTTTAACCTGATAGTAGATTTTTACATGTATAAAATGTTTAGATGTGGATTTATTAAGTATTAACATGAACACTGTATGTTAAATTGATATTTTCTAAGTTGTGCATTATGAGTTACGTCCAATTAATTAATTAATTAATTAACTTTACGCATTTGCACTATAAAAGACTGTTTTCAGTTTTTGTTGGTCACACTTGAAAAAGCCCGGTAAGACCGGGCGAAAGCGCTTGTGATTAGTTGTGTTTCTCATTGAATTAAAGTGTTTGGTTTGCTTTAAGCTATCTTGCTTGAACAATCATTTTTTACATTTAAAAGCAAATTATTCAGCAATTTAAAAGGAACTTTGCAAGTTTTTGTCAAGACGGCTCATTTTTTATCAGAGTTCTCAGGTTTTGGACCCGAAAGGCTTCTCGTTTCATTGGGTTTCTGTTCGGGTCTTCTAGTTTTTTGATTGGTTGTGCAACATGGCTGAGGACCTATCGGCTCCTGACTTTGAGAACACTCCTTTATTGTTACAGGAAGAACTCGACGATATGCCGGTCACAAGAAGGGAATTTAACCAGGTTTTGGTACTGCTTTCACAACTAAACCAGACCTTGGCACTTTCCAACAAAGTTAGTGGTTCCGCAGTTCCCTGCAACCAACAACAGAATATAGAAAAAGGAAAGTATGGCGAGCAGCAGCGGGAGCCGAAGGGCATAACTGCAGGAAGTCCTCCGGGGGTAGCAGACAAACCATCTGGTTCTTTGCGGAACAACATTGCACGCGATGGGAATGAACAACCACAATTACTTAAGGACTGTAATTTCAGCTTTAAAGCATGGGCTGAGCAGCAACCTCAGTTCAGGGCAGGTAATGTGGACACTCAATTTGAACAATTAGACAATAAATTTGAAATTTTTAAAACTAAATTGTACGCTTACAAAAACGCACAAATGGAAATAAATTACCTGAATGAATGTATTAGGGTAGAGCGGGTGCCCAAGGGTTTACATTGTTTTTGTTTTCCAAACAACGCACACTTGGGCTCGGACCTGCACTCCCGACTCATTGAAATATTTAACAGGACTGGTTTAGAAATGTTGCAATTGATGGTAAATGATTACACTTATAAAGCAAACTGTATTTTAAAAGATTTAACTAGTTTAGACGACTAAATAACTAAAAGTGAAAAATTTGTGGGTTACAGCAAAAGATACGATGATACTTTTACAGAGGTAGATGTACATTGTTTAAAGGTGCTAGAGAGGAAAGCCAGGAAGCTGGAAAGAGATCTTAATGAATATAGGCAGGGCCTGGCATATCCGGCTCCAGCAAGGGGCACAAGGTCTCATACTGAGTTCAATAGTATGGAAGATTTTAACAAACACAATGAAGGTCCCAATCAAGAACTACCTAGAAGGAGTGAACAAATTGCTCAAAAGGGAGTTTCTAACCCACAACAGGGTTTTCAGGTTCCCCAGGGCAGACCAGGGGGGAAAACAAATTTCTATTAGCAATGTACTTGGGGGAGGGGGCGCAAATAGAAGATGTAGATTGGACTTCAATGAATTTGAGTTTGAGCACACTTGAAGAAGACCTGGTGGTTTGTAAAGTTGTAAGTTGCAATAATTTCAGAATTTTTAACTACACAGATTTGAACATTACCCAAAACCACTTTGAATTATTTACTAAGGGTCTACATTATGTTCCCACAAAACCCAGTTACCTCCCAAAGTTACTGATAGAGCTCAAGATGTTTGTTAGGAACTTAAATTTATCCCTATTTTTTAAGAATCAAGGGGAACACATCAGCACACTGACTAGGAGTAGCACTTTCAATCCCCCCATTCACCCAACCTTAAAAATATTTGAGGAAATGGTGGAAAGGATATGGAGGGAAAACTTGAGTAATCATAAGGTGGAACAACCCACTAATTTTCCGCAGGTTCTACAAGCAGTAGTGGACACTATTAAAAAAGATAAGATACGGGTAATGAAACCCGATAAGGGGGGGTGGCATTGTGCTCATGTACCAGCAAGACTATGAAAACTATTTACATGACATGCTACAGGATAGTAACACTTATGAACCAGTGTCTGTCAATGAGTTAACCATTTCAGTTGACAAAATCAAATATTTTCTATATGACTATCTAATGCAAGGTGCAATAGATGAAAAGTTATATAATTATTTGTTGGTATCTAAGCCAAGAACACCGACGTTGTTTGGTATTCCCAAAGTTCACAAAGGGCTAAACCCCTTAAAATTCCATCCCATTGTTGCAGGTGCGGGTGGCATAACTGAGCCCTTAAGTAAATTTGTGGACCAACACTTGAAAAGATACACTGCTAGTCTTCCACACGTCTGTAAGGACTCATGGGAGTTTTTGACCACCCTCCCAATAGATGTAGACAACTCTAATTTTTTAATGGCAACTATAGACATTGTGGAACTTTTCGACAGCATACCTCACACTCAAGGTATGGAATGGTTTAGTCAAATGTTGGCCACTGAAGCAGATCTAGGTAACAATTTGACTAACCTTATAATTGAATTTATGGATACTATACTGCACAGCAATTTTATTTTTTGTAATGGGGAATTTTTGAGACAAAAAAGTGGTGTGGCAATGGACGCACCTTGTGCCACCGCTTACGCCAATATTGTGTTACACAAATGGGAAATGGTTCATATTCATTTTACAATTTGGAAACAACATATTAAATATTATAGAAGATATTTAGATGATATTTGTATACTTTGGGATGGTTCTAAGGAACAATTCTTGGCCTTTATAGACTACTTAAACAAGTCAACTGATTTTCTCACCTGCACTTATGAATTAAGCAACAACACACTGCACTACTTAGATGTCAAGTTGATAAAAGACCCTAGCGGAACAGGTTTCTTAACAAAAATTTTCAGGAAAAGTACTTATTCGAACACATTTTTGCATTTCGAAAGTGGCCATTCCCCTTACATAAAAAAAGGAATTATTAAGGGGTAGCTCATTCGAGCGTCAAGAATGTGCAGTACGACACAACATTTTTTTTGAAGAAGTGGATTTTCTTAGGAAACTGTTTGGAGAAAGAGGGTATCCATTGATTTTATTTCAAACAGTTCTAACTGAAATCATAATGAAAAGGGATGAATTTTATTTTCCACTATTAGGTACCCAAGTAGCAACATTTACTAGGACAGCTGTGACTGATTTTAATGCCCATAAAAATGTTGTGTACACTTACACGCAAGATGCAAGCTTTATTGAAAGTACTATAAAAAGTTTATGGCCCATGGTTACTATGCATGATGAAACTGCTGACATATTACCTGCCAATATTGGGTTCGTCAGAAAGAGGGGTATTAATCTCAAAGGTATCTTCGAGCAGAATTCATACAGCGAACAAGTAGGCATTGGTGGTAGACTGGTTGAAAAACTAGGTACTTTTAGTTGTGGCAAATGTAAACAATGCTCACATGTTTTGCAAGTTGATCATATACGTATTCCATCCCAGAATATCACTTTGAAATCTAACGGCCACTACTCCTGTAACACTTCAGGGGTGGTATATATAGGCCTTTGCCAACTTTGTCCAGCTTTTTATGTTGGCAAAACTGAAAGGGCTTTGAAGCGTAGGATCTACGAGCACCTTTATGACATTAACAAACAGAAGGAAACCAATGCCTTCTATAAACATTCTCTTGAATGCCCACAAATGTCTATTAAATTTTTCATTGTTGAAAAGATACGACAAGATCAAAGGGGAGGTGACTGGGAAACCCTGCTTGGTACTAGGGAGCTTATTTGGCAGTTAAAATTGAATGCCACGAAACATCCAGGACTTAGTGACAATGTTAGTCTTGCTTCCATACTTAAGACAAGAAGAAATATATTATAATTGATCTATATGTATTTACCCTTTCAATACGACCCCTATTTATACCTTTGCTGACTTTGATACATACCCTTGTCTATGGATTTACTGAAAATTTACTAACTTTTATGTTAATTCTTTACACACTTTGCATTTTGCTAGTTTTGAAGGTTTTAACAACAGTGTACAAGTAGTGCAAGTGAAAACAGGGTTAGTTTTATTGTTTAACTACAAATAAGAGATTTTTAATTACAGCAGCAGGCTACCTAACCATTGGTTTAAATTCATATTATAGAAGGTGGATTAAGTTGGTTTTTACAGTGTACACAGTATTATTAGCCTTTGCACTGTTATTTTTATTTTGTTTTAAAAGAAAGATCTTTTTAACCTGATAGTAGATTTTTACATGTATAAAATGTTTAGATGTGGATTTATTAAGTATTAACATGAACACTGTATGTTAAATTGATATTTTCTAAGTTGTTATTGCATTATGAGTTACGTCCAATTAATTAATTAACTTTACGCATTTGCGCTATAAAAGACTGTTTTCAGTTTTAGTTGGTCACACTTGAAAAAGCCCGGTAAGACCGGGTGAAAGCGCTTGTGATTAGTTATGTTTCTCATTGAATTAAAGTGTTTGGTTTGCTTTAAGCTATCTTGCTTGAACAATCATTTTTTTACATTTAAAAGCGAATTATTCACCAATTTAAAAGGAACTTTGCAAGTTTTTGTCAAGACGGCTCATTTCTTATCAGATTTCTCAGGTTTTGGACCCGAAAGGCTTCTCGTTTCATTGGGTTTCTGTTTGGGTCTTCTAGTTTTCTGAAAGTTTGTAAGTGTAATATTTAAAGTTTATCGCTCAATCACTCTCAGTCTGTGTGTGTGTGTGTGTGTGTGTGTGTGTGTGTGTGTGTGTGTGTGTGTGTGGTGTGGTAGAGTGGCCATTATTTTTCAAAGCTGCAGGGAGCCACTGCAGAGGGTTGGAAGAGCCACATGTGGCTCCAGAGCTGCAGGTTGCAGACCCCTGTACTATAACTGTTTTAAAGATGGATTCATGCTATCGAGCTACTGTGCTCATAAACAGAAATATTCATTATTGGGTGTCAGGATCTTGGAACCTCAGCAGATATTCCCATGTCCTTTGTGTAGGTATTATGTACGTTAGAGTGTGGGATTTTTCTTTTGTGTAAGTAGGAGTGGTATGTGTTAAGGTGAGAAAGAGAGAGGAGTTAGACAGACAGACAAATGCTACTGAGCAGTGTAATAATTTGTGGTAGTGAGTACAGAAGTCGGAGATCAGAGAGAGGTGTTAGGTTTTGTGGAGATGCAGTGAGCGTAAAAGTAATAAAAGAGAACTAGTGAATGTGTCTGTGACCATTTTTTGTTTTACATTAGATATATTAGTATTGTATTCAGTAGAAGGCTTTATTTGAATCATGCTTTGTTTGTCTGTCTGTTTTTATTACAGGCAGTATATGTGTCTTGAACCATGTGTCTTAATCACTGGACACTCATTTTTTTTGGACATCTAGCAGAACTGAAGATCACTGAGGAGGCCTTCTTTTGTGTTTGGATCATTGTATTTAGAATATAATCTAGAAATGCTGTGATGGCATGATATGAGACCATCTGTTGCTGACATTTCAAAATCCTTTTAGTGAATTAGGTTGATTTCATGTTTTATTATTCTCTTATGCGGTAGTTATAAAGGCAAATTCCCAAGTGTAGGCTACTTTGTAATATTTTGAGAAATTCAGTCACTGTTCAACAACTATTCCCTGACTTTCTTTTTGCCTGGTCCTCTATCATACCCAGATTATTTTGGAATGGAGCTCACAAGCCTACAGTTCTAGAACAGCTTCAACATTTTTGAGACATAGGGTTGCTTGAGCCACTCCACAGTTGTTATTTTTAGCCTTTGACCATTGAGACTTTGCAGACAAAGATTCCATTTAATATTGGGAGAATGGTATCCACCTCTTCAAAATAGGGTGAGATCTTTTCAATCTTGACCAAGCTTCTTTTTTTGCAGACTTTGTCAGTCCCAAGGCAATTTCTTATGTTTGACAAACATGTATCTTCATTTAGGCATTTAATAAGTTACATTGATTAATCTTTTCTGTTTTACTTTTTTATCAGTGATTCATTTACTATAGGCTAGGAAAGGTGGAGGAGGGACAGGTTGCTTTTATTGTGAAGCCCTCATCTCCTTTTCATTTCCTTTTTCTTCTTCTAGGCCAAACAAAGCTGCAGAAGTGTGGAAGTGAGCTGTCTACAATACTGCACTCGGTCAGTGTGGAAGTGAGCTGTCTACAATACTGCACTCGGTCAGTGTGGAAGTGAGCTGTCTACAGTTCTGTGCTTGGTCAGTATGGAATTGAGCTGTCTACAATACTGCACTAGGTCAGTATGGAAGTGAGCTGTCTACAATACTGCACTTGGTCAGTATGGAAGTGAGCTGTCTACAATACTGCACTCAGTCAGTATGGAAGTGAGCTGTCTACAATACTGCACTTGGTCAGTATGGAAGTGAGCTGTCTACAATACTGCACTTGGTCAGTGTGGAAGTAAACTATCTACAATACTGCACTTGGTCAGTGTGGAAGTGAGCTGTCTACAATACTGCACTTGGTCAGTGTGGAAGTGAGCTGTCTACAATACTGCACTTGGTCAGTATGGAAGTGAGCTGTCTACAATACTGCACTTAGTCAGTATGGAAGTGAGCTGTCTACAATGCTGCACTTGGTCAGTGTGGAAGTGAGCTGTCTACAATACTGCACTTGGTCAATATGGAAGTGAGCTGTCTACAATACTGCACTTGGTCAGTGTGGAAGTGAGCTGTCTACAATACTGCACTTGGTCAGTATGGAAGTGAGCTGTCTACAATACTGCACTTGGTCAGTATGGAAGTGAGCTGTCTACAATACTGCACTTGGTCAGTATGGAAGTGAGCTGTCTACAATACTGCACTTGGTCAGTGTGGAAGTGAGCTGTCTACAATACTGCACTTGGTCAGTATGGAAGTGAGCTGTCTGCAATACTGCACTTGGTCAGTATGGAAATGTGCCGTCAAAACATACTGCACTTGGTCAGTGTGGAAGTGAGGTGTCTACAGTACTGCACTTGGTCAGTATGGAAGTGAGCTGTCTACAATACTGCACTTGGTCAGTATGGAAGTGAGCTGTCTATAATACTGCACTTGGTCAGTGTGGAAGTGAGCTGTCTACAGTACTGCACTTGGTCAGTATGGAAGTGAGCTGTCTACAATACTGCACTTGGTCAGTATGGAAGTGAACTGTCTACAATACTGCACTTGGTCAGTATGGAAGTGAGCTGTCTACAATACTGCACTTGGTCAGTATGGAAGTGAGCTGTCTACAGTACTGTACTTGGTTAGTATCAGGTCCGCTGACAGAGGCACTGAAATTATACCACTCAGTTTGAAATGGGACAGGGCAGACTGTCTGTCATGCTGCCCACTCATCAAACTATTTGATTTATTTGGATTCCTTGGCCTGGTGTACTTTAAAATTGTTATTGTATAGAATTCTGATATTATAAGTGACTGCTTAAATCATGACAAAGTTAAATGCTAGATATAGTGAACTTAAATCATGACAAATTTAAATGTTAGATATAGTAAGCTGTTTACAACATCTGGTATGTGCCTGTGATTTTGTTGAGAAAAGCAGGGCATAGAGATAAACAAAGTTTGGGGTGCAAACTTAGGTGTCCCCGAGTCATTTTGAGTGAGCTATTGCAGGCTAGCTCAGAACAGGTTTAGTACAAAATAACTGGTTTATTGGTATCAGTGATATTTTAGCATATTAGCAGATGATCTCCCTTTCCTCTCCAATTTTGCAAGTGTATGAGTGCCTGTGTTATGGCCTTCACCCTTATGGCCATTTGAAGCTCCAGCAATATGGGAGTGATTTTTCTACAGCACTGCACTAGACCAGTGACAAGTTCAATGAAGGAGCACTGTTGCTATGTTGGATGTAAACTGTAGGAAAGTTTTTTTTTTATTATTGACAATGTTTACTGCTGCATCAGTCTGAGTCTATAACTACTAAGAATTGAATAATTATATATAGACTGTCATATCTGGTAGAGCTTTGTCAGTTGCACTTATAGTGGGATAAATAATTACCTAAATTGTTTACATTTGTGATCTATCATTTTGTTTACTCTCAACCTGATTTTATCTGTATGCCCTAAGTTTGACTTATACTTTCTGATCTCTAGTTAAATCTCCTTTACTTTTGTAGGCCAGTCCCGTGTCACATTGCAAAAAGTTTTTATTTAATGCAAAAAAAATACACTCTTTGTGTATGAGATCTGTTCTGAACAGAAATCTACATTCCAAAGTTTCTTCATGCAGAATTGTTTTATGATATTTTTAAACCATCATAATTGTATTGATGTGTGCATTTTATTAGTGTTTTCTTTGTTAAAATGAACATCTGACATTGCATGTACCTCAGTGTTTTATTTCTGTCCCAAGTCCCTTTATTTGCAACTCTGAAGAGTTCCAGAAGTCTTTCCATACTCATGTAAACCTAGTGTAAATATAAAAATAAAAAAGTAAATTAAACAGACCAAAAATATACATTCAGAACTAAAAAAAAGAAAACAAAAAAATATATATTGAGATCCACAAGAAAACAATTCCGATTCAGAGGCACAGTCCCAAATTAACCAACAAATGTAGTAAAAAATGTTTGGACCAAAAAACAGAGGTTTAGCAAACAAATAAATACCAGGCAAATATGTGATCCAAATGGACTACAACTTGAAAAAGGTGTTTGACTCTTTACTTTCTAGAACAGCAAAAGGTGTTCGTAAAAGTCGAGTAAGCTATTGTTCCTTCCTTCCTTCATTCACATGGCAATTTCAGTACTTAAACCAAAATTCACTAGGTGGACCACTTGAATAGTGGCCTTGCACATACCATAATCTCTTGCTTGCTAAGATATCCACATCGGTGGATCAACAAAATCTCAGTAAATCTGAAGCTTGGAATGATAGGAAGCCTATATCATCCAAACCAGCAAGCAGAAAGAGGTACCGAGTGGCTAGTAACCAAAGAAAAAAATCATTAGTTAGTTTCCCAGTCCTGGTAAAATTCTTTCTCATTCTTAAATGTTTCTACAATGAAAGAAATATGTGAGTCATCATTCTGTGTTAAAATCTTACTCTATTAATTCAGGTAGGTGAGCACAATTTACAGAATGATGACTCACGTATTTCTTTCACCATAAGTTTTCCCAAAGTTGCAGTTTGGAAGTGGAGCTTGAAAAAGTTACTAGTTGGATTTATATATTGAAATTGTATGTGCGTATATAAACTAAAGTCTGAGTCTTGTAGTCAGCATAAGAACAAACAGTATATTTCATGCCATTCACAATTTGATGAAAAGTATCTGAGTTCAGTAAATCAAAATGCACCAACCATAATAAGGATATTCTCTCTCTCCACAAAAAATATATTTATTATTGAGAGCTTTCATCTGTAATGTTGCAAGACTTTAACAGAAGCAAAACTTTACTGAAACCAGTTACTTATATAATAATGGGGCACATGCAATCATAGCAACATCATTACTGATAAATCCAGTACTTTTTTAAAATGCAACAATGTGTGTAAACTGTTAATAAATACAGAACATACTTAAGAACAAATTTTAAATACATACACATTGGGATTCAATAAACTCCATGTAGGCTTAGCATGAGAAGGAGCAGCACTAATTGCATATGCATGCCGCACATCACTCTTACATGAATGCAAGCACAGATTTGTGACCAGCAGCAGTGTTGCTCACCAGGAAACCATGTAATCCAGCATGAATCCCTGCAGACATGCAAACCTGTTTACCTACTGGCAAACTAGTTCTGCAGGATTGCACGGACAGCCACAATGACTTCCAGGGCTTAATATAAGGCAATGCATATAGTTCTAACCCATTTTAGTAAAGTGTAATCAGTGCAGATTAGTGTGTGAACCTGTTTTAAGGATGCTGGATAAAAGTTTTGGTAGTGATCAACAAGAGTACATAGACTGCATTATAAATAATTATTCTGGGGAAGTGTGTGCCTTGAAAAAGGCCACACACATAAATTGTGGGAATGAACACAAGGGACGAGGACAAGTGAACCATGGAAATATACAGCAGATGAGGGCATGTCAATGTACGTACACCACAAAGACAAGACAGTTGTAGCATGAACAGTAATCATATATCTACATGATACAGTACCTACTGCTGTTTATACCTTCTGTGTGGGTATAGTCATATCATCATGCAGTTATTATATATTATGTGACTATCACATAAGGTGACATATGAATGCTGAAGATTTTTTGTGATATAAGCATCCTGACATGATCACTTGAGAGGGCATTTATCAAGGATGGTATATACAATAGGGGTAGCCACGTATTGTGAAGATGTGCAAAATAAGTTGCTTAAATATGAATGTAATGCCAACATTGGTCTCAACCTTGTGGGCTACATAACAGCAGGCACATGGGCAGTAACAGACAGAAGCATGCACAATCATGGACAATATCAGAAAAATACCACCATTAATCTGTGTCATTGAAATACAATATGTGATTGTGAGCTATTATAAGTGGTTCTGCAAGGTCATACTTGTACAACTGTCATGATTTGTCAATAATCTATCTATAAGAGAAATCAAGCACATTTTTGTCAAAAATTAACATTTTTCAGAGGAGGTAATGGGGACACTGTTACATCTGTAGTTAAAATTATGAGCAGTCCTGGCTAGTTAACAGGCTTGCATGACAAATATATATACCACAGTTCACACTTTCATGAATGTAACCCATGCCATCAATGTTGTCAGTCAGCTATGCATTTACTGTGTGCATCACAAGAACACGTGTCACACATAGATCTTATATAACAACCTGAAGGGGGTTCTGCACTATCAACTCTAATAGTTATACATCTAAAAGAATACTTAGGTATAGATGATAAGATGTGAGGGAGCTCAATGTGACAAAAGTGATACACTTGAATACATTGTCTCTGGAAGATGTCTTGGGAGGTACATGCGAAATGATGCATTGTACTCAATTACTGGTGTGATGAGGGCTGAGAACAATGGGAATATAATGCCTTTTGATGCGAATGTCCTGCACATACTCAGAAGTTTTGCTACATAAAAGGAATTAGTCACTACTGTGGGCACGTGCTGGTGGGAATTCCATATACATTCTACATTAGTACATGACTCACATACCATTTGGTCTGCCCATAGAGGTGTGCAGTCTATATTGTAATTAGCTTGTGTATTTGCTTTCATAAAGGGACTAATCCCACCCCCCTTGATTTTTGTTCATGTACTGTGTCTCCATGGCTCTGGCAATAATTCTTTGAGTGTTTTAATACTATCTGCATTATACAAATACAATACTTGGATTTAATGATTGTCCACAATTTGCAGTCCTCCATAATGCTGGTTAGACAAATGATGTCTAACTTAGTATTGACTTCTGAGATTTAAATAATGAACAGAGAAAGGCCTAGTACAGAATCCTGAAGTACGGACCTGGTCACTGGATGTTAGATAGAGGTGACTTCACATACTTTGACATTATCTGTCATGTATGTGATTCATTTGTCTACATAATTGGTGATATAAGTGTTTATGCCCACTTGAGACAGCTTCTCTGTAATACCTGAGTGTGGATTTGTATCAAATGCCTTGGCCAGGTCAAGTTATGAAGGGTGATTGTATTTTCCTCACGCGCACACTTGGTGACCTTCCTGAAGACATCAAACAGATTTAACAGACATGATGTAGCCTTAACAAATCAAACGGGTATGGATCTAACTATGTCTGATAGGTCAGTTTTAAGTCACTCTATTAGCAACCTATGATGTTGTCAGGGCCCATTGATTCTGTGCTATTAGTCACAGAGAGCACACAGATGAGTTGCCCTCCTGAAAAGAAAAACGAAATAATGTCTGCATGTATATTTTAGCTGATAGGCAGTGGCGACGGGGGTGGGGGGGTGAAGTGCGAGACAAACTACCAGTTAGCAGATTGTTTATTTTCTTCAGATAAGTATGGATGGTAGCATCCAGAAACAGCAGTGTGCTTATTTGTGTATCTCCGTTAACATTTCACATTTATTGAAATAAATGATTTGTGAAAACACATCCAAATACAATCTTGGTCATGCACTACATTCCATATAATGGTACTGCTCACACAGTCATACGACTGTGCCAGTGCCATATAATTACATCAACTGCAGAACATATGCCTATATGTGTTTCATGGGAAAACTGTGTTTGAGTGGCTTGATGCCATATAAGGACCCATTAGAAATCAGTTGTTTGCCACTCATGCAGAACTTTTCTTGACACAAATCCTAATAGTCACACACTGGTTCTGCTGACCACCTTAATGATCCTTGGGAATAGCAACACAACTGCACATGCAATGAATTCCACAAGGCTATAATTTAATCAAAACATGTGCTATTTTTGTGCATATCACAGCATTACAACGTGGATAAAACAAGACTTATGTGCCCATGTAATCAGTATGAATTTATATTGATGTCTGTCCCAGAGCATTTAATGATAGTAGGTAGACACATGCACACCTGTAAGTGTCACTGTGATGGTGGAATGAGAACTGTGTCGAATGTTGATCTGCTTCATTACAACAACACATGTCCTAATAAGCCAACAATATACATAAAGATGTGCTATACCTTGTCAACAGTTCTTAGGAAGCATACAACTACAGCTGTTATAGAAGAAGCATGTTATGAAATAGCAGCAGTGGCCATCATTACATTATCTCATATCACAGAATGTAATACCCTCTTGTAGCCATACTGTACATCCTCACCTCAACATAGCATGTCAATGACAGCAACATTGACATGTCAAATGCTCATAGGGTCATAGGACATTATTAAACTAATGGCCAACATCACATAAAATTCTAGCCATTATTATACTATTGAAACAAACTCCCTATATCTATATGATGGAAGATAGTAAGACTATTGTGCATATGTGTGTATTTGTTGGATTGCATTACATGCTGCCACTGTCCATATGGGACATGTGCACCACACCATGACAGAATTAAGACTCACACATGCAGTGGTCTGGAAAAGGCTTGGAGAGGTTCATGGAAGGAATCTGCTTCAAATTTATGCATGCATATTTGACATGAGGACATCCTCCACTCTTCTGCAGGAAGGATGTCACATGGCCAGAGGAAAAAGTGGATGGTGGGTGCATGGGGCTACATTAAAGGTTGTCCTAAGTGGGAGTGAAATGATGGGTGATTCCAAAGATCATACAATCACCATAATGTGCCACCAACCACACACACACACACACACACACACACACACACACACACACACACACACACACACACACACACACACACACACAGCTGTAGACTGGGCCTGATTTGAACATTAGACCTCACATAAGTATAGAAGATGAATGCCATGCAATATAACACTAGCACCACCACATATGTCTGACTTTAACACTGTCACATTGCACTTTATGGAGCATGATAGCATCCTTGTATGCTGAGAAGAAAATGTTGGGAGGTGTGTCTGACATGGATGTCAAAAGTAATATTTGGATGCATACTCACATTGCTTTCTATCAGATTAGAACCCCTATATATCTAGGTAAAGTAGCTTAAGAACACAGCACTTAATGTTACTGCCACAGCACAGGATTTCCTTGAATATTGTTAGAGTGCATGTTATACAGCATGACATCATAAGTGTGTTTTACAAGAAGATGTTTGGAGGAGTGTCTGACATAGCTGTGGACTCAAATATTCTAAAATTGTCACCATACTGATTGGTGAATGTACACACAACCCAGTTAACTGCAGAGAGAGCAGAGCCTCTCCCTGATTATCTACAGAGCACAGTACTTAATGCAAGTGCCATATCACAAGTCTGCCTTTTATAATGTCAGACAACACTTTATAGCTGGTGACATCATCAGTATCTGGTGAGAAGATAGTAGCAGTAGCGTCTCACATGCTGGTGTAAAATGGTCTTTTGAATGACCACCAACAGACACAACAGTTGACTGCAGTGAGAGTAGAACCCTCTACCTAACCATTTACAAAGTGCAGTACTTAACATACACAACAGTTTGTTGTAGTGAAAGTAGAACCCCTATGCATCTAGTTACAAAATATAGTACTTAACACAAGCACCACAGCAATAGCCTGGCTTTTATAGTGTCAGACAACACTTTATAGCTGATGATATCAGCAGTATCTGGTGAGAAGAAGATGGTAGTAGGACTGTCTCACTGGTCTAAAATGGTCTCTTGAATGTCAACCAGATGAACACAAACATGCATACCAGATGACCACAGTGAGAGAAGAATCCCTACCTAATGCACACACACACACACACACACACACACACACACACACACACACACACACACACACACACACACACACACACACACACACACACACACAAACTTGATTTATAACTGTAACTTATGCAGTCTTTAGCACACAAAAAATTAATTTATTTATCTGTTTCACCATATTTGCTCAAAGCCACACATCACGCAAATATTAATGTTATAAAAAAAAGAAAAGGAAAAAAAATTACAAAATACATTATAACACACATTACAGATTTGTACATAATTCACAATATGAATTATCAGACTAATGAACCCACAAAACACAGTAAGGGTGTCTTATCTCTCTTTACTAAAGAAACAGCTTTGCAGCAGGAATGCAAATCATTATGCATACAAGCAAGTCCCATTTCCAGTATTAGTAAGATCTGTAACACGTGTACACTCTTAGTTATTTGTATGTGTTACTTATATATTTAATGCAATGACTGATCACTCAACCATTTATGAGTATTGTTTGCACCAGTGTAGCTGTGTCTTCTCTTATGTATTGTGTTCATTCTTTTCTGATCTGTACTGTACTCTCAGACATGCAGTCTGTAGGGCATTTTGTATTATTATCTTTAAAATGTATGATAATACTACATGACAGTAATATACAGTTTTAACAAAGGCAGGAGAGTTTGGCTAATAGTGGACAAAAACTGAAGAATGTGTGATACTCACTTCCATTCCAAAGCTTGGTAGAATTACTTCTACACTTTGTAAGTGTACCCTGGGTGAAACACCCACTGGAGGTAAGGGAATCTGAACTGATGTTGTCTTTTCCTTATCCCTACCAGTAATCATTCACAGTTGCAATCCATTAGCAACTATTTATTGATTTTATTTTATTTATTTACATTTGTTTACTGGGATAGTTGGACTAGGCCAGAAGTCCATTTTCAGCGGAGGCTTGGGGAGAGAAGAAATAACCAAAATACAATAATTTATTTATTTATTTGCATTTCTTGACCGGGAAAATCCAACTGGACGCAGGTCCTTTTTCAAAGGAGGCCTGTGGAGAAAAACTCCACAATAAAAAGCATTTAATTACAGGATTACAAGAAGTGTAGGTAGGATGGTTGTTTAACAATACCAGTAATACATACATAGTTCAGTTGCATAACATATTTTGGTGAAGGACAATTGAGAATAAACTATACACTTATAACATCAGTGATGTTTAAGATGGCAAGTCTCCTAGTAGTTAAGCTGGCTGATATTACACATGAATAACAGTACCCAAAATTTCAGCTGAGGTATATTAATAGGTTTACAAGCATTGGGGTTGGTTGTAACCAAAGACAGTTAGTAAGGATGAAGACAGGTTTAGGGTGGATGGGGTAGCGATATTAGTGAGGGTAGTTACAGGGGCATGCCCTGTGCTCTTTTAGATGAGATTTTAGAACAGAAAATAAATATTCCAGCCACAAGAAGCAAACAAATACTAAAACACTTGTTTAATAGTACAACAGACTTAGCACTCTCACCTTACATATAACAGGCTTCTTCAGAGTCAAATTACAATACATCTAGCACTCTCCTTAAGTAACCAAGTAAAATATGCATCCAATTAAATACTTCATCTCATTTAAAGACATACAACACAATTCAATACATTTAAATGTTCATTTGTATAAAACAAAACAAACATATTTTTACAAGAAATTCATATATAAAAACATGTTTTTTAAAAAAATTGTTGCTGTACATATTCAACATGTGCAAATAAGCAAACTAGGCAATACTTGTTTTCTTTTTTCTATACAATGAAAGCCCTTTCTTTTAATATTGGTATCAGTGAAACAGCATCATTAAGTCCTGGAGCTACTGTGGCATTTAGTCTAAGTTGCCATTTTACCTCTCTTGCCTCAACCTCCAATTTTTCATCTCCCCCATTTCCTTTCTGCACCACTCTATCACAATAAAATGATTGTTTTAAGACTTGGTGCATGTAACAATGTGAAGATAGAAGGCATTATGCACATCTTTGTTTTTAATGGATCTAAGGTACTCACTTATTCTATCCCTGAGCCTGTGTGTGGTTTTACCTATGTCCTATAATCCAGGGCAGGAGGTACAGGTTGCTAGATAAACCACTTTGGTAGCGATGCAATTACATTTACCAGGACATTTTAAAGTCAAGTTGAAGCTAGTTACTGATACATATGGGCCATCATTAATGAGCTTGCAGAACCTACAAGTCCCACATTTAAACATTAGTGACCTATATTGCCTTATTCTATCTTGGTTTCTGTGCCCTTCCAAGACATTCTTTAGATTTCTACCCCTGCTATAGGCCACCAAGGGCATGTGCCCAAGTTTCACCTTTGTTTCTTGTTCAAAACACAAGTCCCAACTTTTATAAATGATGTTAACTATAGTCAGGGTCAATCTGTTGTACCGCAGCACAATGGGATCCCTTTTCCTACTTTTGTGAGCAACTTCCTGTGGCCCCCACCCTTTTGTAATATCGGTGGGTATAATGTATGCCTCTTTTATTTATTTCAGATTTCACTTTAGTCAAAATCTTTAGTGGGTACACCCTCTCCAAAAACAAAGCTATCATAATGTGTAGTTCATTGTCAAAAGTTCTCTCATCACTAATGAGCCGAGAATACCTCACCATTTGTCCCTTTATTATACTTCTTCTTTGATGCTGGGGATGACAGCTGTTGTAATGAAGTAAAGTACTAGAAATGTTTTTTTTTTTCCAAAAAATAGTACTATGAAGCTTGTCATCCTCTTCACTGACCCAAAGATGTATATCCAGGAAGTCTATTTCTTTAGGACCCCATCTACTAGTAAACTTCAAAAATGAAGTTGTGGAATTCAAGTACTCCACAAATGCTATGACTTCCTTTTCATTCCCTTGCCATAAAATTAGGAGGTCGTCCAAGAATCTGTTATAGGTTTTGATTTTCTCCATGTAGGGGGTGTCAAAAATGTGTTTTATCTCCCACTTCAGTAATACCAGGATGGCAAATATGGGGGTGCATTTTGCCCCCATAGCCACACCTGATATCTGGTGGAATAACTCCCCCTCAAAGGCAAGGAAATAGTTTCTCAGAATAATTTCCATGATTTCCACAAAAAATTTATTTTGGTCTTATCAACCTTCTCACTTTTCAATAAACTCTCCTGAAAAACATCAAGCCCATTATCATGTGGAATAACAGGGAATAGGTTTATGACATTTATTGCCAAAAATGAATATTCTACTTCCCTGCTTGATTTCAGTCTTTCAAGACAATGCCAGGAGTCCTTAACAATATGGTTGTCATCCCCAACCACTGGCCATACTGTCCTATCTACTCAAGCTGCCAAATGTTCTGTTTTTGATCCCTTTGCTGATACTATAGGTCTAAAGAGTGGATTTTGTGGGTTTTAGTGGATTTTAGGGATGCCGAAAATTTTAGGTGTTATAGGTTTCTTCACTGTGAGAAATTTCAAGTCATTCTAATCAATAATCCCTTGGAAAAAAAAATGCATCAGACAGGAAATAATCAGTTCTCATATAAGCCCTGTTAACTTCATTTCTAGAGGTCCTAGCATATGTGGTAGGGTCATTAAGTATCTCAAACATCCTAGATACATAGTCTATTTGAAGCATAATAACTAACCTCCCTCCCACACCTTTGTCCAGTTTCATAATCCGGAGGTTATCATCCCTAGCTAGGGTTGTGAGAACTTCTTTTTCCTTTTCTCATAAATTTTCCTGTCTTTCATTTCTTACTTTTGTTGCTTTCCTCATCCTTTTCAATCATTTTTTTTCAAACAAGGCTGTTTCAAAGTTTTGGGGTGGGATAAACACACTTTTCCTTCTCAAATTCCTGGGTCCTCCCATAGTAGAAGTAGAAGTAGACTGCCCTGAAAAAACAGTCTCAGATTTAACTGTTTTACATGCAATTTCAAGCTAATTAAATTGTCATCTATATCTGACAAATTCAGGGACAAAGTAGAGGCCCTTTTTCAGTAATTCAAAGTGTGTTTCATCCATTTTTAAATCACTACAGTTATAAGTCGGGAAACCTTGATTTTTAATAATGTCACATTCTAATGAAGCATCAGAATTTGTTACTTCACTAGTCTCAAGATCATTGCTATTGTCACAATTATTAAACAAATCAGCCTTGTCGTTCAAAACATCACCAATTTCCCAGTCATCACACTTGTGAAACAACAGCTGTAAAACTTGACCATATTTTGTATGGCTTCATGTCTTTCAAAGTCATGTCATCCTGCTACAAAAGGGATTAGTTCCATCTCCTTCTCCCCCACCCCTCTTCCTCCTGTTGTATGGATAATTCTGCTATTTCCTGGAGGTCATATTCGCTTGATTTTTCAAGCGTTCTGATCTCCTGGGTTGTACTTCTTGTTCTAAAAAAACTTCCTCCTCATCATATTCTTCACCAAACATTTCACCTTTATTCCTTGAACTATTTTGTAAGTTATAATCATTCCCTTTCTCATTATAATGCCCAGGTTTATTAACAATTCTAGTTGCTCCATCAGTGGGGTATGCTTTATTGTTTTCATAGTCAGCTTTGTCTCTAGCTAGTTTACGCTGTTTTGTCTATATTGTCTTTATCAAACATTTCTACATCATTTAAAACTTTACAGTATTTGTGCAGTGTGCTTTGCAACCATGTAGTTAGGAAACTTGAAGGTGAGGAGAGTTGTGTATGTGGAAAACGGTGAAGAAGATTGCTATTAATTTGAATTTGTCTTTACAGAAGCCTTTGATCTTGCTAAGGTATGACTGTATTTTTTAAGTACATGTTAGATTTGTTCACATGTTGCAAGTATATATAGTTAGGGGGTGGGGGGTGGGCGGCATAGTCCCCCATTTAGTTTGAGTACATATTGTTTTCTAGAGAGAGTTAGTCATTGGTGTTGCAACTATGCATGTCTATTGTTTAAAATGTATTGTTTTGATGTTTTTGGTAAAATGCAATATAAAAAAACAAGGTGAGGGCTACGCCCCAACACCCCCCAATGTGGGGGGACTGCGCTCCCTCCACACCTGTCCAAACTATATATACTAACTCCAAGATTGCACTACAGTGGGAAAAAGAGCATATACCTTTTACTTGCCTTACAATACTCTACACAGTGCCATATATACTAAGTTCAGTTCAGTGAAATGAGATTCAGTGAAATGAGTTTTCAGTAATTTTTGGTTGGGATGAAATGAAATTCAGTGAAATGAGATTCAACGAAACAAACCCATATATATATATATATATATATATATATATATATATATATATATATATATAGACACACACACACACACACACACACACACACACACACACACACACACACACACACACACACACACACACACTAGAAAATGGAACTTTTATCTGTATGCACCTCTTATAAGTTTACTGTTGGCATAGGCATTTTACTTTCTTGGATAAATAGAATTATTAACTTTCTTCACAAGTGTTTTTGTTAGAACTGGTTGTCTTACACTCTTCTATACTATTTCAGTGAAATGTAATGTCCTACAATGTTAATGATATAGGAGTGTTACGCTTCTAAGATGGCCCATAGACACCTCTTGTGGAGTACTGGGCACAGGGAGAAGAGACTGGCAATTGTATAAAATTGACTTTTCTGTTGTAAATGTGTTCACATTTTGTAAGAATAATAGTTGACTAATGTGTTATTCCTTGCTTGGTATGAACAGCCATTTGCCTGTTTTTTTGTGGGGGTTGGGTGGCAAATACCATTTATTTGTTGCCACAACAAAAGTTGTGTTTTAAGAGATTTGCTCTTGAACGTGTATAGCCATCCAATTTTTTTTAATTGTGGTAAACAATACATTACTCCATTGTTATTCCTTGCTTTGGACCTTAAATTTTAATACCTAAACTGTGTGTCTCCAGTGGTTAATATTGAAAAAATATATGTGTATATAAACAGGGATTTACTTATGTAGTTTTTATGTGTTGCATCTTTGTCTGTTTTATGTCACCTAGAAATATGGCACCCAAGCGTACTAATCCACATAAACCCCCTACCCGTGACTCTGCAAATGACATAATTGTGCAAGTATTTTGGTGCCATGTTGTCTTTCTGCTTGAGAGAGAATGTGAGGATGTTACAGAATGCAGATTTGAAACCAGATTGTTAATGACATAAATGTCATAGAGGCCACAGCATGACTTATGATCAGGTGCATCATAGTGCCACTGATATGATTTCATCAGGTCTATATCACTTAATCGAAATATGAAATCTCTGAATACATATTCAATGAACACCCCAGACTTCTTACCAGGGTTAGGAACCACTCACTAGCAGCACTCTGGAACAGACACTGCATTAAATCAAACCCACCCAAGTGGGAGGCTTCACCCCCCCCACATAGCCCCAAGTATATATACCAACTCTGATATCACACTACAGTGGGGAAAAGGGAAAAAATGCTGTGATGGCCAAGTGCTTCCTAACCCTGGGAAAAAGTCCAGGGTTCACTGAAATTAATTCCGCTGATTAGTGTTCGATAAATACTTTATTTCAATTAAATGATATAGACCCAATTTCATCAGCCCAGACGAGAACAGCTGCAGTTGCCTATTAGGAGCTGGCTAAAGGGGGGGGGGTTGTTACCTGCTACGTATCCACCACTGACACCAGATGAAGAATTTCTGTCCACTGTCAGAGATCCAGAGAGTTCAGTGGAAAGTGCACAACAAAATGTGATTGATGTCAGTGCTGATCTTTCTGGGAGGACAGGTATGGAGCTTCAGGGGGGCTTACATATGTCGATTTATAAACCTTTTTGCATAGTAAAATATTGAAAGTAATAGTTCATGCTGTTTTTATTTTAATTATTATTTTTTTTTTGTTTTTGGGTCACCCTTTTGATAATTTGATACAGTTAACAACGCATTTTTGTTCATTACACATGGGCTTTGGGTGGACGTGTCAACCAAGTTTAAGTTAAAAATATTGTTAATGGATATATAGGCAAAAATTCTGTCTCCCTGTGATATTAGAATTATGGTGATTGCATCCTTAACTTTTATTTAACTTCTTCCGAGACCATCCTCTCTAGCAAGTGTGGAGTCATATACACATGGTAAGCCAAACATTCTTATTTGATGACCATTTATCAGAAATATGCATTTATCCATATGTGGGAGGTAGGTGTCATGAGTGTATGTGTATTGCTGTGTCCTCTGTTATAGAGGCACCACTGTTAGTTTTTAATCATATATTAAATTGTAATGTAGGTATTAATTTCTTTCTTGTATTTGTTACTTATTTCCAAAGTTGATCCTGACAGTGGAAGTGTAAGACTCTTACCACCTGATGTCAGAGTATCTGCAGAGTCTAATGATGATAGCGGCCAAACATAGGCACAGTCAGGGGGGGTGCAGAGGATGAATCTGACACTGAGGTTGACATTCAGCCATCCCCTGTATTTCCATCAGACACAGCCAGTAGGCCTATGCATCCCCATGCCAGTGAGCCCTCAGAAATTGAACAGGTGGAGGGTGAATCACTTGGTCAGAGTAGTCTGGTTACTGCAGCTTCAGTGCCTGTTAACTCTGGGCATAGCCAAAGTGTGGGTGAGGTGCCACACAATAGGGTTGTTAGGTCTGCTTGGAGAAGGCCTGCTGTCCTCCCTTCACCTGATCCTGGTGTGAATTTATGTACCACTTGACATATATTTAGGGCCATCATGGAGGTGCAGGCACATTCCAATAGCACCTTCAAGGACATGCTTAGGGTTGTAGATATGGCACAGGCTGACATGCATTACTGTCGCCATGTTGCCGATTCAATGGATTGGATGAATAACAGAATGGGAAGTACAGTGTCTGTGATGGAATGTCTGCTTGGAGGGTGTTGGCATTCACATGGATGTAGATCAGCATCATCATCTGATGTTAGGCAATATAGCCATGTCTGATCACACTACCATAGTGTTATGACTTCCAATGCTCCATCAGTGATTGAGGCGTCCACACCCAAACATGGTAAGCCATGAGGAAAGCTCATCCAGCAGACATCAGTCATGTTCATGTAGCAGCAACCCATCTGACCATGGGCATGAACATGCAAGTGAAAATCCTGGTAGAGCCAGTTCTCACAATCGGGGATGATAATGATGAATTGTCGCCTCTACCATGCATGACTCACACCTGTCCAACATACCAGGATGTAGATCAAACACAGAGCTTGTCTGTGTTCTTTCAGACACTAACACACATGTTTCACCTTAAGTGCTCATACAGACACACACATAACAGTCACATGGGTCAGTTGTGAGGCTTACAGCTCATTCTGCCTCAGTGGACATTTGATATTTTATCAAAATGTATGCCTGTCTGTCTTTCTTACTCACATGCACTCACAACCTTTTGTGTCAGCCTTGGCCTCCTGACCCCCCCCCCCCTGCAACAACACTCTGTGCAAGTGATAACTGCATCATATGCTTGATTTTCTATCTTTTGGATTCAGGATACATAAGTGTTTTGTCTGATGCCCAAGGTGCATAACTGACTGATTGATTGATTAGTATTTATGTGTTTGTGATGCTCTTTTGAAAATTGTACTGCTTTCTTACAGGTTTTGTAATGTTTGAATCTTTAATGCATGAGACCTATTACTTGATAGAGAGCACACTTCTATTGACATAAGTCAGTGCTGATGTAATTGCTGTAAAAATAATCCACCTTCTACTTACTTACATTAGCAAGTAACAGCATGCAAGGATCTGCCATTTTTTTGTTCTTAGCCATTTATTTTCCTATTGCAGGTTCAACACTTACCTTGGAAGTCCAACAGTTACAAGAATTTTATTTTGAGGCTGAGGCTGAGTGATGCTAGCAGTACACAGCCATTACATGGGTAAGCATTGCGTGGCATCAATGTTACTCTATGTATGTGCATAGAATGAAGATTTTACCACCTTAGATAGTGATCATGTGTGGTATCCATTCCCCAGAATTTAGCAAGCAGCCATACATGAATAAGTTATTCCTGCATGGTAGGGGACTGTTCCAGTACAGCATGGCAGCATGCCTTGCATATTCATGAGGACGCGCTGCCTTTGCTGTTAAACGGACAGGGAGCTGTGTACAAGTGCAGGGGGTGTGTCTGAGAGCAGAGCTCTCACAATACACAAGACCCTGCACTTTAGAATTGCTTTTCAGCAATTAAAAATGAGCGAGAAGGCTCATAAGACCCCCAACCCATCAGGAAAACAAAAATGAATGGTCAAAGGCATAAGGGACATTTTTGCAGAATGCCCAGATGTTTGCCTGAGATTTTTGCTGCTTCCCCATCTATCTAGCTAATAGCTGAGGATTGAAGTCATTAAATAATGACAAAACATTTGAGTTTAAGACTCCACACATCCATTAGAAAATTCACGCTGATGTAAAACCTATTATTCTATCAACTTTTTAAGTTTGTAAGAGCAATATTTAAAATCCACCTCTATTTGTCCCCCCATCATTGTAGGCTTTGTCCAGATATTTTGCTTTAAGAAGTTGAGAAGTATGCTACCAAGCCAAAAATTATTGATAACACAGGCAGCATAAGCACATACCGCAAACCTCCAACCCGTCAGACTAAGTAATGTGGACAAAGCCAAAAGGGACAATTGCCCCACAAAGCGGAAAGCTGCTAAAATAACAGGTTTAGCATTAGCATGGATATTCTGAAGGGTATAGATACAATAACACAACAAAACTTTTTTTTTTATAAATGTGATAAACTTTAAGTGTAGCTGCATGGGTGTGCCTGTTGCTTAGCTATGCTTAGTCCAGCTTAAACAACACAAGAAGTTAAATAGGAGGAGACATCCAACATAAACTGTATTACAGCAGTGTAGTGGTTAGAGTGTGCGTTTTGAGAGCAGCTATTCTTGGCTCGATCCCAACTGTAATCAATTCACTTTTTGCATGTGAAAGCAGTACATAAACATTTTTTTTTTAGTATTACCTACTAAATAACATACATTTGTTAACTGGAATACTGCATTAGGTCCAGATGTGAGGTGTCAGTTTAATAAAGTTGTGAAATCCCCATATAAACACAAGTGCCCCATACAGTATAGTCACACATTAATACATGTAATGAAAGCACATTGGGGGATGTCAGGGCCAGTAAACAAATGTATGAATCAATGCCATACAGCAGATAGTCTATAAAGTGAAAAGTAAGCAATGCTAAGCATTGTACAGCTCTGCTTACCAGGTGTAAGCATTGTGTAAATATGACTGCGAGGCAATGAGTAGCCCACCAATTTGCCCATTGGTAAGTAGTGCTGAACCTGCCCCTTTAAGCAATGCCAACCTTAGCTATGCAGGTTTGCCCATAGTTTAGCATAGCTCAGCATATTCATAACTGTCCAATCACAGCAAAGGGTGGGAAATCAGCCATATTTAAACCCCACAGGTGGGAATATAGCTCATAACTGGTTGCAGCTTCCCACTGTAGGCAGGATGGCTGGAGTTGGAGAGAGATTGTGCTTCTGGTTGCAGTGCTGGGGCATACAGGAGTCCAAGGTCATGGTAGGACTCCTGGTAAAAAACATGATGAGAGGCTGCTGCAGGGCCAGTATCAGAGCTCCCAATATAAAGCAGAAGCCTGGGACCATCTTATCCATGATCTCACCAGTGCCACTGGTATCCTTCAGACTGGTGAGCAGGTCAGACACCATTATGCTGACTTGAAGTGGAGTAAGAGGGAGGTCTTGGATGAGTGGGTCCAAGAAGCAAGGCAGCGGGGTGATGTCTCAGCAGTGTGTACGTAGTCATACCATTACTGTTTATTAAAGTCCAGTGTGTGTATGTGATGGATAATACGGTATGCCTAAATATGTCTCTATTTCCTTTACAGCTGAAGCTGAGCAGGCTGTGAATCAGGAAACCCATGCAAGTAGGCTGCAAAGGCTGTGTCGAGAGGCTGGTGAGTAACAATCCTGCTTGTAGTAGTCATACCAAATAAATATAAAGTAGAAGAAAGTCATCTGGCAGTATAAAAACTGTTGTATGGGTTGTACAGAATAAACCAGACAATATAACAGTAATAGTCCTATATAGGTCATATTTAAATAAACGAAAAATCAGTAGTCCCTCCCAAATTAATGGTGCTGATAACCAAAAAGTAACATAGCTAAAAACAAAACAGCACCAACCCACAACTATAACCATAAAAAAACAGTTTTAATGATATTAATATAAGGTAAATGCTTTCACACAATAAATGTGCTTCTTCGGATATTGTACCACAAAAATCAAGTAAAATATATAGTACAAACACTTTCAATTAGCAATACAAACTGACCAATAAAAATGCACATTTAATAAGAGCAATAAAACAGTCATTGTTCATTTAAAGAGACCTCTGGCTTTCAAAGCCGGTTTGATAGAGGCTCTCTCATTAATGCCAGTAAACCTAACTGCCTGCATATTAATAATCCATGACGGCTCACGCTCCTCATTAAAATTTCTAAAATCACCCCCTCGAATGTCACAATTCACTATCTCAATTACCCTAAATCCAAAAACATGTTCATTCCCACATTCAGCAAAATGCTTAGCCAAAGCATTACATTCATCAGACCTATTCATACTATATATATATATATATGTGTTCCCTCATTCTTTCTGACAGGGGCCTATTGGTCTTACCTATATAAAAACAACTACAGGCCCTGCACTTGGCCAAATAAATAAGGTTCCTGCTCCGGCAATCTGCAGTCACCTTAAACTGATACATCTTACTAGTAACAGGGTGGACAAAATCCACAAATGGATTTATAAATGTGCAAAAATTGCATCTAGAATAACAACGCATGGAATTCCAGCAAGAATGCCAGCACTAAATAATGATAGGCCATTACCTAACAATCTCTTACTGCATGGCATCTGGACAAAGCCTGGTATATATGTGGAGGACAGAGGCTGGAACACAGGGCCATGTTTGCAATATTGCTGTTATACACTGTGGAAGTTGCTGGTGTTACAGGATTGGTTACAAGATACCCTTACTCAGGAATATGAAGTCAGAAACGCACATAGATGTTGCCATGTACTGATAGCAATCAACAGAGAGAATGTCATTGTTATGTCAGAGACAGGACCTGTGCGGTGAACAGACAAAACATAACAGCCAATCCCATGGCCATCATGTGGATAGGCCCACAGTTGAGAGCTATGCAGACAGACTGCACTCCATGCAAAACTAGCATGTACACAGAAACCCTGTACAACTAGCAGTAGTCATTAAATATAACAGCAATACTCACGCTGTCCATAGGCCTGGAACCTTATACAAACATGTAGTTGGCCTGTGTCCACAAGTCCTGTTGTAAGAGGTATTGCCACTTGCTGTCTGAAAAGCTGCTGCCCACACACAGGAAGGATGTCTTCCATACAGGAAAGGTAAAGGGACAACTCCCACATGATGTAGTAATTTATAGTAGTGGGTTGCTATGACATCGGCTATTGGGAGTACTACACAGCTGGCTGCATGTACTACAGACAAAAAAAAAAAAAAAAACAAACAAGGAAGATATCCAAGTGGTACACAGAAGAAAGCAGAATAATAAAACAGGTATGTGAAACGTATGCATGAAATTGAATGTAGTACTTGGTCTTTAATAATGGGATAGATGATGTTGAAACATTTATATGTGCCATCAAGACTTGCTGCTGTAAAGATGTCCTGGCGATCAACTGCTATGGACATAGCATCTGGCCCTGTGGGCAGTGGGCCATACCTGTCAACTGTGCAGATCTGCATAGAATGACACTATGTAAGCCATCAATGTGTTTGTTCTGTTCTTCCAAACATGTATAATAGTCTGGCAAAAAGCTGATGGTGGAAGTAATGAAGTCATGATAGACGCATGAGTTTCAGACACCACCACCTTCAGAACAGTCATGTTAATGTGAAATGTATCATGCACAAACTTCATATGTTTGCAATAGGCTTATCTACGATCTGTCCCTATATACCCCCCTAATGTTAGGCTGTGTCCACATGTGATGCTGTGTTGTGTAGCAATGCAGAACAGTGCAGCTGTGGAGGAAGGACGTTCAGAGTGTAGACTCAATGTCTGAATGCACTATATATATATATATATATATATATATATATATATATATATATACTCTTCAAATCTTCAAAACCGCCCATGCACAATGTACTGGTGTGCAGAGAAAATAAATACAAAACTGCACCAAGCTCCAGCACCATTGTTTGGCCAAATAGGCTAAAATAACTAAAAATAAATACACAACACTAAGGAAAGTGCCATAGCTTTATTTTAATTGCAGACATGTTCCACCACACCCACAAAAACAAGGTTTCACCTTCTGGCATCATCAGTGCTTTTCCTTCCTGATAGAAGCAGCTTGTCATTTATACACTTGTTCTTAAAGCAATATTGCAATGAAACTGTACACTAGTGCCACTCAGTGTAAATCATATAAAAACACAGTTAAAAAGCTGTTTGTCTTGCCATGTACACACATTATTTGTTCACTTTGAGTTCACCCAACCCGAGGTTAATAAATATCTTTAACATTAAAATAATCCTAGTTAAGGTACACAGTCTTAATGAAAACATATGTAATTAGTACATTTTACTTTACCAATGTTCATTCAAACCTGGTTTAAACAATGCTCCCAAGTTAGCTATCCACATTCTTTCTTCTTAGTAATAATCTTATGTTTATGTGCTATTGTCAAATCAGACCCTACCACTTTATCAATTCCTACATATATAAAGTGAGCCCTTGGATGTACTTGCATATGCTTATATAGTGCACTGCATGCCCTCTTTCAATTAATATCACTAATATGTAATGTTATCCTCTTTCTCAAACTCAAGTATGTCTGTCCAACATAAAAAGACCCACATTGCTGAGTATATTTTCTGTGTTATTCTGTATTATAGAGCTAAATTGTCTGCTTTATATCTGTGTCTTACTGCTCTGCAAATATATAGAAAACAGTATATATATTTTTTATAATTTGCACATTCCTTACATCTGTGTTGAAACTGTTCCCCCACCCACCCTCATTTCCTGCCTTGTCTTTCAGCTGATATAATTTAGCTAGTGCTGTGTCTCCTTTTAATTAATAACCTGTATTCAAACTGGAACCTTAGTTTGAGAGGCAGCCTTACAGAACTATCTTCAAGTTTATAGAGCTGAGTATATTTTCTGTGTTATTGTGTATTATAGAGCTAAATTGTCTGCTTGATATCTGTGTCTTACTGCTCTGCAAATATATAGAAAACAGTATATATATATATTTATAATTTGCACATTCCTTACATCTGTGTTGAAACTGTTCCCCCACCCCCCTCATTTCCTGCCTTGTCTTTCAGCTAATATAATTTAGCTAGTGCTGTGTCTCCTTTTAATTAACAACCTGTATTCAAACTGGAACCTTAGTTAAAGAGACAGCCTTACAGAACTATCTTCAAGTTTATAGAGCTGAGTATATTTTCTGTGTTATTCTGTATTATAGAGCTAAATTGTCTGCTTGATATCTGTGTCTTACTGCTCTGCAAATATATAGAAAACAGTATATATATTTTTTATAATTTGCACATTCCTTACATCTGTGTTGAAACTGTTCCTCCACCCCCCCTCCCTATTCTTGGTAGTAGTTTAAATTTGGTGGCTTTTGCAGTGCCCGCCCCACTGTAGATTTGCTCTAAGACACTCCCCCAGGACATCTCTTTACCGCATTCTACCTAATAAACCCTTTCTGCACTTGCTTTTAGTCCTTTTTAATTTAATTACATTTTTTTCAAACTGTGTGTGGACTAATATTGCTACATATTCAAGTGTGCCAGCTTGCACTGCATGAGAATTGTATTTACTACTGCTTTTGCTACTTTTCTAAAAAAAAAAAAAAAAAAAAATATTCTGCTTTTACTGTACTTGTGTTTCTTCCTACTTTATTTTGCTTTTGCGTCATCTTAAAAGTTCTTAATTGTATTTATTACTGCTTGGTGTAACTCATTCTAAGCCTTTTAGTTTAAACACTTGGGCTTCAGACCAATTGTTTTACATTGAGAGGGTTTGTGGTCTGCACTGTAGTAGCAGAACAGGTAGCTTACATCCTTCTAAGTTGGGAACTGCTGATTGAGGGCTCAGTGTCTGTTATTCTAAAAGTATATTAATTCTGGTTTAAGCACTTGGGCTTTCAGGCCAGTTATTTTACATTAAGAGGGTTTCGTGGTCTGCACTCTTGTGGGAGGAGAGGCTGGACTCTGCCCTTCTGAGCTGGGAATTTCTGGTTGAAGGCTTATAGTGCATGCATATCTGAATTTCTTCTTACTGAAATTGGTACACCTTGTTTGCTGTAGCATAGACTAGATCCAGGCCTGCTGAATCTAGCTTTGTTTGTATAACTTGAGCACTAATCCAGGCATTATTTAAATTATTCAGTTGTATTTATTACTGCTTGGTAGTAACTTGGTTAAAGTGTAGCTATCATTCTAAGTCTTTTGGATTAAGCACTTGGGCTTCAGACCAGTTGTTCTACATTAGGAAGGTTTGTGGCATGCACTGTGGTGGCAGGACAGGTAGCTTTCATCCTTCTAAGTTGGGAACTGCTGATTGAGAGCTCAGTGTCTGTTATTCTTAAAGTGTATTAGCTCTGGTTTAAGCAGTTGGGCTTCAGGCCAGTTATTTTACATTAAGAAGGTTCGTGGTCTGCACTCTTGTGGGAGGAGAGGCTGGACTCTGCCCTTCTGAGCTGGGAATTTCTGGTTAAATGTTTATAGTGCCTGAATATTTGAACTGTATCTTACTGAAATTGGTACACCTTGTTTGCTGTAGCATAGACTAGATCCAGGCCTGCTGAATCTAGCTTTGTTTGTATGCTTGTTATTTCCCTGGAACGCTAATTCCACCTAAAATGTGGCTTCTCATTGCTTCTGTGGATCCCTAGTGATATCTGCATTGCTTACTGTACTTATTTCCTTGCTTCGCTTGAAAGAAAGTTACTGTTTGTCGTTTTTGCATTTAAGTTACCTGTAACACATTGCACTTGTTACCTGGCACTTGCTCACTAAAGCAATTATAAGTCAGCACTAAAAATTAAAAACACTACACCCTTGCTCCCCATTGGCCCTTGTTTTCAATTATAAAGGAATTCCCAATATTATTCTAGCATGTCCAAAGGTCAGTTGTCAATCTCCTTTCCGGTCCAGCTGGTGAATATGGGAATCTTGAGGCAATGTTACAACTGCCTCATTTACACAGACAACCCTCTCCTCCTCCCAACAAATTCCAACACATGTGAGAGATGCAACCATATAGCCAAACTGGAGGCTAAGCTCTCTCAACTCAGTACTGGCATAACCAGTCAGGAGGAGAAGGAAACCACACTCACTACAATTCCAGTCTCACATAGATCTACCACGACAGCAAACCAAACACATAATCACACAAAAACATACTCGGAGGCTCTAAATAAAGATCTGCCTAAGCAGCAGAGACCTCCAAAGCAGACACCCAAGCAACCGCTACCCCAAAACAAAACACGTGCAACACATATCTCACAAAGCCAGTGTGCCGAACAGTCACAGCCCTTAAGGCTAACCAACACACCTGCTACACTTGTAACAGGTGACTCTATCGTCAGGCACACTGACGTCCCGCTCACCAGGCTGAACAAGGAGAAGGTCACGGTGAGCAGCCTGTCTGGAGCTTGGATCCGCTACATAACACAAGCACTCAGGTCACTCCAAGGCAAGTACAAATATGACTCAGTCATTGTCCATGCTGGTTTGAATGACCTGAGACGTACCACCCTGGACTACATGAAAAGAGACATAGAGGAGCTCTCTGAGCATGTAGCACAGGCTGGTATGACCCTGACCTTGAGTAGCATCTTACACTCACCAAGAATGATGCCACAATATGAAGACAAGATGATCAATTTCAACAATTGGCTTAAGTACTGCTGTCATTCAAAGGGGATCCAATGCCTGTCAGCTTGGGATGATATGCACGACAAGCCACGATGCTTTGCTAGGGACGGCTTGCACCTGTCACCCCTGGGCTTTCGGATATTGGCAAAGGCTCTTGCTACCCCCATAGTGCCTTTTTTAGGCAAGGCTCAAAAGACAAACCCACATCCATAGGTATCACAAGGGATAAGAAACTAAGAGTAATGCTACTCAATGCCAGAAGTCTAAACCTCAAGATGCACGCACTCGAAACTCTCCTTAGCATGGAGAACATCGATATCTGTGCAGTAACAGAAACCTGGTTCAGGACTCCCGAGAGCACCCCAGCACTACCAGGTTATACCTCATACCATGCTTTTCAGCCCCAAAACTTGGACCGAACCACAAAAGGAGGGGGAGTATCGATATTCATCAAAGATACCCACACCTCCAGGTTAGTGGCAAAGCACGAAGCATCAGAAACTATTCATGTGCAACTAACAGTGGGTAAAACTGCCTTCCAGTTTATAGCCTGCTTCAGACCACCCTCCCAAACCCAGGAACCCCACTCGCCTTCCTGAGAACACTGGAAAATATGAACGTCACTCCGAACACCATTATGTTGGGCGACTTCAACTACCCAAACATAGATTGGGAGCATTACTCCAACACCCTTGCCCAAAGGTTCCTAGAATTCATAAACTCAAATGCTATGGAACAACTTGTTACCACTCCCACAAGAGGGGAAAACATACTGGACCTGATCATCACCAACATGGGGACTCTATGCTCCAGACCAGAAGTGTATCCCTCACTGGTAAGATCAGACCATAAACTGATCTCACTGGATATTCACATCCCGACCCCACCCCCTGCCCAGAAAACCACAGTGAAAAACTTCTCTAAAGCAAATTTCACACTCCTCAAAACCGAGGTGGAATCATTCAAAGCCCCCGGGCCTGTGGAAAATATGGCCCAGACCACAGAATCCTTTATAAATGCATTCTATGAACACCTTCAGGAATGCATGGATCATGCAATCCCAAATAAAACCAAGACCCAATCCTCCAAAGGCAGACGACCTGTCTGGTGGACCCCAGCCATAAACAAACTATACAATAGAAGGAGGAAGCTACTACATGATAGAGCAAAATCCCAAAAAGGGAAGGCATCTCTGATCAGTATTAGCAAAAAACTAAGGGCACTCATAAAATCGTCAAAGGCCAGCTTTGAGAGAAAAATTGCACAGGACACTAAGGATAATCACAAGGCTTTCTTTAGTTATGTTAGGAACCTGGGTGGGAATTCCCAGATATGCTCAGAATTAGTCCAAAATGACAAAAAATACACTGATCCAACAGACATTGCCAAAATCCTAGCTGACAGGTTCAGCGCAAACTTCTCCCCCCCCCCTCCCCACCAAAAGGGAAAATATCTATCCCAGCAGAGTTCTGCCCCCCTAACATCTCAGATGCTCAGGTGGGATCCGCCCTCTCCAAAGCAAAAAACACAGCATCAATGGGACCAGACGGTGTCCCAGGCTGCGTCCAACATAAACTCCAAGAAGAGCTAAACCCAAACATAAAACTACTGTTCAATCTCAGCCTTACTACAGGATATGTACCCAAAGAGTGGCGTACAGCAACAGTGGTCCCTCTCCACAAAGGTGGTGCCTCAACGGACCCTGGAAACTATCGCCCCATAAGCCTGACAAGCTTGGTCTGCAAAGCTATGGAAAGGATCATCATGGACCTCATAAATAAAGATATTGGGGACCTACAGACACTGGATCCTACCCAGTTCGGCTTTGTTAAGGGCAGATCCTGCCTCTTAAACCTGGTTGACTTCTTTGAAACAGTCACCAAGGCCATTGATGAAGGGAAGGTGGTCCACACAGCCTATCTGGACCTCGCAAAGCCTTCGATACAATACCCCATGCGGGCATTATAGATAAGCTCACCAGCTTAAATATAAACCCCTATGTCACTAGATGGGTTGCAAACTGGCTCAAGGACAGAACCCACATGGATAGAATTGCTGGAGCCATGTCAGACTCCAAACCAGTTACAAGTGGTGTCCCACAAGGCTCAGTCCTGGGACCTCTCTTGTTTGGTATATATTTCTCGGAGGTACAGGCCAACACGGAAGGACTGTGGCTGACCAAGTTCACAGATGACTGCAAACTGGGCACCATAATTGACTCTACAGCCGACACAAGCATCCTCCAAAAGGGCCTCATAGAAACAGACAACTGGTGCCAGAGCCATGGCCTCAAGCTAAACACCAAAAAGTGTATAGTCATCCCCTTTGGCAAAAACAAAGTGCCCACAAATTACCACATAGGTGGTAATCCATTAAGTACAGAAGAAGTAATTAGGGACCTGGGGACCCAAGTTGATAGCAATCTCTCATTTGACAACCACGTGGCCAAAGTGGTTAGAAAAACATTTTATATAGCCCACCTAATCATGAAGGGATTCACATCTAGATTAGGGGAGGTCATCGTGCCTCTTTACTCATCCCTCATCAGGCCCATAATCGAGTACAATGCCCCTTTTGGGATGTACCTTACCAAATACCTGCAGCAACTGGAAAGACCCCAAAAGTACCTCACCAAGAGGATCAAAGGGGTCAAGCAGATGCCATATGCTGCCCGGTTAAAGAAACTCCAGCTCTACTCAGTGGCATACCGCCTGCTCAGAGGTGACCTGTGCCTGACGTATAAGGCCATGTCCAACCCGGAATTAAGGGACATGCTGCACCTCAAAAAATCCAAATCCCATCGAGCTACACACTCGAGAGACTTGAACCTCAGCACTGAAATAAATAGGTCATGCTGGAGGGACAGATTCATAACCCAAAGGTTCCCTTCACTATGGAATAAAATCCCAGTCCAGGTTAGGCAGAGTCCCTCATTGATTCTCTTCAAGAGGATTCTTGATGTGTGGATGGGAGATCATAGGTTTACCCCGGGTATCACTTCTGTGTCACTGTTAGACAGAGGGAGGCACAGTATACTAACCTCGAAAAAGGGCATAGCAAAATTAATTTAAAATGGGTGGCGAAAGACAAACATACTCTGGCTAGGCTTATAAATGCCCTAGGGCAGATAGCCTAGTATGAACCTATGAACCTATGAACCTATGATTGGCACAATGCCATGTATATCACCCACTCACTTGTGCATGTTATAAGCTGCCTGTTAAACCAACATTACTTCAAATGTAGAACTGCAATACTTACATTTTGTCCCCATGTCTGGAACATCCCCATCCTGTTTGTTGGCCTGTCTCCACAGTGTATGTTGTAAGAGGTATTTCCAACTACCCTCTGTGATGCTGTTTGTTAAACACCCACATGAAGTCCTGCTCACACTGAAGGAAAAGGGCCAAAGCCCACATGAAGTGCTTAGTTATAGGAGTTTCCTTCTATACAATTGGCTATAGGAATGATACCACAGCTGTTCCACATGCAATTAGCAAGTGGGGGACTGCAATTCATGCACGGGCCATCAGCTGATCATAAGCATTACTTACAAAACTCAAGCTGCTGCCTATGCAAAACAGATGTACTTTTCCCCAACCACCAGAGAGGGGAGAGCGAGAGAGAGAGAGACAAAGACAGAGAACAAAGACAGAGACAGAGACAAAGCAAGAAAGGAAGAGAGTAAGATCCAAGCCTGTTTGTGTATGATCCATAGGTGGAGAGTGGTATCTGGGTATTATAATGGTTGCCTATATTATTTACTAATCCATACTGTCACATAGTAATTGCACATGGCTATACACATTTATGGCCGAGGATTGTCTATAACAACCTCTACAACATTTGAAAACTGTTGGACTTGTAATGTGGACAAAGAGCTCCTCAACATTATGATGTAGCAAAAACACACACTGCAATGGAGCATGTCATTACACAAGCACTCCAACACCCACACAGAATACTGATGAGACACACACTTACCAGTACTGGGTTTCAAACCCCTACCTGACTACATACTGCTATCACAGTGTTATGCAGTTATTGCACATGTCATGGAGCTTACATGTTAGAGAGATGTCCAAAGGTATCTTTGAAGGTGAATGACATCAGCAACAGTGCTAAAGGAGAGATAAGTGAAGTGTAGTACATGTGAATGTCCACAAAAGCAGGTGTCAATGAAGGCACACACACATTCTCTCAGAGAAACACACACATCATCACAATTGGCAGGATCAGGATTAGAACTTATATCTAATTAGTGTGTTAGACTACAGTATTACGCAGTTATCACAAGAGCCACAGAGCGTATATTGGTGATGCATCGCAAAAGGGATATTTCAAGGTGAATGACATCAGCAGGCATGCTAAAGTAGGGCAGAGGGAGGTGTAGTGATTGTGAATGGCTTCAAAATCATTACTCTCCACACACACACACACACACACACACACACACACACACACACACACACACACACACACACACACACACACACACACACACACACACACACACACACACATTTGCCAGTACTGAGATGCATAGGTTCATTGCTTCACAGGTGTGTAGTAGGTGAATGGGCCTGAAAGCTGTACAAGGCTAGGCAAAGGGAATACCTTGGCATCAGGCTACATGACAATGGTCTCCAGTGTGGCTCAGGGGTGTAGTCCCTAGCATGGTCCACACAGGTGGGTATTGTATTCACGATCCACTCATCTGGGTTACTATTGAGGGTGGCCAGTGATGTGCACTGCTTTCCATGTATGTGATCTATATTCCATAACATGGACAGTGTCTGGGTTGTGCGCATATCCCACATGCATGTTCTTTGATGTGTGGAAGTGTACTTGAGGTCTCTGGGACATGTTGTGTGTGCAGATTGTTATCTTCTGATGTAGCATTCCTAACCTCATTTGGGGAGACCTGGCTATGAAACTGAGGTCATGCTTGCACCTACATTGACATCATGATACAGGTATTCAGTGGAGTTAGTGGCATCTGTCTATACAGGGCATGTGTATAAGGTATGGTATTCCCTTTGTGGGTTAAATTTGCAGACTCAACAGTTGTTGCAGGTGTCCAGTGGGGAACATAGCAAAAGGACCACTGTAAGCATTTATTTGCCTACTGTAGGGATGGAAAAGAGTACCATGTCATTTTACTTGCTGGATAACACACATTCAGTCAGGAGATGTAACACATCACAGTACCTTCTAATGTCAGTGACACTGTTGTGGCCAACAGGCATGTAGTCCACTGCAATCACACTGTGGTTACTATCTGTGAGGCAATATGCAGAGAACTACCAATATAGTGGTTGTTGCCTAGCCAGGTGTGTTTGTGTTTGTGACATGGGTGGAGAGTGTTCTCTGATTAATACATGGGTTGCCTATATTGTTCACCAATCCATAATGCCACATGTAGGGCTATGGATTGCCTACACCAGCCTCTATGGTGTGTGACATCTGTTGTCCTTGTAAGGTGGACATTGTGACATATACTACATCCTCAATATAATAATTTAGCAAAACCCACGCCCAGTGTATCTTGTTATTACACAATCACAGCAACCTCCACAGAGAATACTGATAATAGACATACACACAGTTACCAGTACTGAGATTCAAACCCCTACCTAGCTATGTATTGCTACTATAGTGTACCACCTTTATCACACTTGCCATGGAGCTTATAGATTAGATGTTGTCCCAAGGTACTTCTAAGGTGAGGAACATCACCAGCCCTTGTAAATACTGGCATTGGGTGATGTAGTGGGTGAGAGATCCCAAAAATAAGTTTACCCTAAACACATATTTACATTTGCCAGGGGTGAAGTTCAAACCTCTAACAATCTTTATGGACCATTATGTTACGCATTTACCACATCCACCACTAACCTGACATGGTGTAGGGTTGGCAACAAGTACTTCTAAGGTGGATGAAATCTGCAGGACTGCTAAAGTCAGGCTCTGAAATGTGTACTGTGTTTAAATGTGACCAAAATCTTTGAGGTAGACACATACATACATACACACCCAAACACTTGCTAGAAATGAGATTCAAACCCATACCTGTGTTGTTACTGCTACTACATTGGTCCAGATTTATGGCACGTGCCACAGAGCTTATAGGGATAGCCTTTGTCCACAGAGGTATTTCAAGGTGACTGACATCAGCAGGCTTGCTAAAGTAGGGTAATGGGAGGTGTAGTGACTGTGAATGGCCTCAAAATCATTAATCTCTCTCTCTCTACACACACACACACACACACACACACACACACACACACACACACACACACACACACATACAGTGGCACAGTTGCCATGTCTGGAATTAGAACTCCTACCTAACGAGCATGTTACACTATAGCATTACAGAGTTATCGCACATGCCGTGGAGCTTAAAGGGCTGGCCCTTATCCAGAGGGGTATTTCAAGGTGACAGACATCAGCAGGCTTGCTAAAGTAGGGCAATGGGAGGTGTGGTGACTGTGAATGGCCTCAAAGTCATTAATCTCTACACACACAACATTTCACAGAAACACGCCTGCGGTTAGAACTCCAACCTAACCTGTATGTTACACTATAGCATTACACAGTTATCACATGACCCATGGAGCTTATAAGGCAGGCCCTTCTCCAAAAAGGTATTCCAAGGTGACAGACAGCAGGCTTGCTAAAGTAGGGCAATGGGAGGTGTAGTGTCTGTGAATGGTCTCATGATCATTAATCTCCACAGACACACACTTGCCATGGTTGGGATTAGAACTCACACTGAACTAGTATGTTACACTATAGCATTACACAGTTACCACATGTGCCACAGAGCTTATAGGACTGGCCCTTCTCCAAAGGGGCATTTCAAGGTGACTGACATGAGCAGGCTTGCTAAAGTAGGGAAATGGGAGGTGTAGTGACTGTGAATGGTCTCAAAATCATTAATCTCTACACACACACATACATATAATTTCACAGTTGCCATGCCTGGAATTAGAACTCCTACCCAGCTGGTATGTTATATTATAGCATTATGCAGTCATTGCAAGTGCCACAGAGATTATGATGTTGAGAGTTGGCCAGAGGGTTATTTCACGGTGACTAACATCAGCATGAGTACTAACATGAGCTATGGGAAGTGCAGTGTGTGTGAATGGGCCATAAACCATTCTTCTGGAAACATACTCACAACACTCAGTCACACACAACTTTACATTTGACAGGACTGGATATACAAATGCTAGATGAATACTGATTTGTAATATCATATTACACAGTTATCACAAGCACCACAGACACTATAGGGCTGAGGGCTGCCAAAAGCAAATGTCTACAGTGATTCACATCGACACATCATGTGATATTGGCCAATTGGATGTGTGGTGGGTGGAACAGGCCTCATGATGGCAATCTCTTTGTCACTGTCTGCCTCTCTGTTCCCCACATCTATGTCTGTGTGTATGTTTGACATATTATAGTGTGTTGGCCTTGGATATGTGTGAGCATTCCTATCCAGTGTTTATGCAAAGCATGAATGGTGTGCAATGTGGTGTGTGTGCACAGACATCTGTGACTGACAGATATGCATACTTCTCTGTTGTTGTCAGACATGGGCTTCATGTCTCTAAATGTCGGAGCATGCACAGTATGACCTTTTGTATTGAGTGTGTGAATCTATTCCAGGTAGGTTGTACTCCAGTGCAGGATTTGTGTTCTACACTTACAGCTAGCAACCTGTTTCTGCAGGATATCTGTAGATAGATTGACAATATGGAGTCACAATGGGTGAAAGATAGAGGGGTACTGTAACTATTGTGTCTGTGCTGCTTGTGTTACATGGTTGGTGTTAGCAGAGATATTCAGACATATGTACTGTTTTACACTGTGATGTATTATGTCATTAACTACTGACAGATATACTTATTTGCTCACAATTATTTCCTGGTAAATACAAAATGAATGAAGCTGTGCCCAGTATTGTGGTCTGCAGCCTACATATTCTTGCACACTCATACCATCTGGAGGGGTAGCTGCAGACACTTGCTGATGGGTCTGTGTAAATGGTCCAGCACCTTGGTACTGGGGTGGCTGAGGATCCCCTGCTTGTAAATCTATGGACATAACAGAATGGCCATATCCTGCTGTGGCCATACCTTTCAGCTGTACAGATTCACCCAGCTTACCCAAAGGCTGGACTCATATATCTGGTCAGTTCCCCTTCACACTGTGGTTTAAGAGCGGGTTTGTAGCCACCCATTACTGGGTTTGCAGGCGGGGGTAGTATGGGCAGACATCAGAGTTTCAGACTTCACACACTCCATGCCATCCATGCTTTTACACCCCCCCGACACTCTTTTATTCTATCCTCTTCCTAACATTATGCGAGTAATATCTGAGAAGTATCCCTATAGTTGTCCCATCATCCCAGTAGTATTTAGGGGTTGGTTCACAGTTCATGCAGTAGGACATGGTGGGCATGCTACTGGGATTTGTTGACATGGCCTTGCATTTATGTGCTGTGGAATGTGTTATCTTGTTAGTTGGGTCCCCACGAGATAACATACATTGGCAGTATGGGTGAGGCACAGGCCTTTGGCAGAGGACTGTAGGACATTTGATAGTGATGCAGGCCATCTGAAGCAGGCCAGTGCATTCTGTCACTCCTACAGTCCCAGGCTGTGAGCCACTGGATTTCCCTGGGGTGACAGGGTAAGTGTACAAGGTGTTAATGGCAATAGTTCCTGTCCATATTAATCTATTGTTCTGGATGCTGGCGGGGTGATGCTTACAGCTAGGGGCACACCTGCATGGGACACCTCTTCAGCATGCTGCATTCTGTGGGTATTCCCATATAGAAGTGGGGGTCATACTGTACTCATTCCCAACAGCAGGGATATGACCTGTGATAAACCTGTGGCTGATGGTGGGAAGAGCTGAGTGCATGTGTGATATGGAAGCTTCTTGCAGTTGACTCACAGATATAACTGGGGCATTCCCCTTATGCTGTCTTGTGTGGAGACATAGGCAGTCTCTCATTACTTCATAGCTGTGCGTTTTGTGGTCTGCTAGTGATTGGCCAGAATACATCAGTATTCCATACTACACAGACAGATAATGTGCTGCTAACCTATATGCACAATTCCAAAGGTGTGTGCAGTTGACAGTTACATTTTATGTACTCTGTCTAAGGTACTTCCACCTTTGTACTGTGTGTATGTCTGGGCCCAAATTCATAGCATGTCCATCTTTCAGATGGTGACAGATATTGACATCTGAACAATGAGTATGGATGACTGCTGAACTGGGTCTTGCTGGGATGCATTGTGGTTGTCACTGCATTTGTCAGAACATGGCCCTGTCATCGACAGTACTGGCCATAGGCCACCAGGACACAACCCTCCATGCCTACATGCTGACCACTTCCACACAATATACAACGCACAACAACCTAACACACAGAGCCCTGCATATTGTACACATGCGACAATCTATCCTGTAAATTGCACCAGCTCAGGTAATCTGTGCTCCACTGTTATTAAACCCACATTTACATGTTACTGCATTTCTACATAGGATTGTGGGGGGGGGGCAAACCTGACAACTGTAAACATTTGCTATGAACGTACTGGTATTTCAGGTACTCTGTTGGCTTCCATTTCCGTTTGTATTCTGACCTATCATGCAGACTAGTTGCATATCACTAGAGTACAGATCTACATTTCAGTTTCAGACTTCTTACCCTTAAGAACTAACATACAACTGCTTGACCTGTTGTAGTCTGTCTGTGTAGGTCTGGAGAGGGACTGTACTCCATTGCCATTAATTGGAGGCTTTAGAACAGCCTTTCTTTATGGTCATCTACACCTGTCCTGCTGGCTGAGGCTGTTGTTGGGTATGTGAGCCTCACAGACATGCATGTGTGTGTCCTATGGACACACATTTGGGCCACCACATGTACTGCAGTGGGATTTGTCACCTTGTTTAGTACTGCCTACTTTGTTAACACCAGTATTTGTTATGGATTTCATGCTGCCCATATAGGTGTCCAATATCTGCTGCCATCCCATTCAACCACCCGATTCCCTTGCATGCTCACATTCATACCATAGATACAACTAGCAGAACATACTACTCCATTCAGCAAATGATAGGAAGACTGACTTACCTTGTGGCTGTCCCAGTATCGAGGATGGTGCTGGAGGGCTGACTATGTCAGATGCACATAGTACACTCACTATACATGGTAAAGCACAGGTAGTGTCATGTTTGGCATCCTTTTTACTGTATGTGCGAGTCAGAGAGAGGTGTCATTCCCTGGGTTCCTACCATGTCAGTGTATGTGCTATACATTGCCTCTTTTCCTAAGCCTGGGCATGCCGGCCACACCTCCTTCTGCCTACATGGGCAGGCTCAGGTTGTTCTGCCTCCGAGTCACACTGTGCTTGTGCTGGCCTGGGCAATGGTGGGGGGGGGAGGCCGTGTGGAGCTGCCCCATGCTGTTTCTACTACAGCTGTTTCTGCAGGATCATATTGTGTAGCATGGCACATACAATGAAAATTTGCGTTCATGTAGCTGGAGAGTACATCAAGGCTCCACTGGATATGTCCAGGCACCGGAACCATGACTTGAGCATCCCAAACACATGCTCTATTATGATTTTGGTTTGTGCATGTGCCTCATTATGGAGTTCTTGTTCAGGTGTGTGTGCATTTCTGATGGGTGTCATCAGCCACGGCTCCAGTGCATAACCAGCATCCCCTACTAGGTGGCTATATGGGATGTCCCCACTGGCATATCTCTGGTACAGCTGTGTCATTTGCCAGATGTGGGAGTCATGATAGCTTCCAGGGCTACCAGCACACACATTCATTATAATGCCCTGGACATCGCACAAAACCTGGCAGTTAATAGAGGGGAAACCCTTGCAGTTTATGTAGACCCTACCTCACTCACTGGGTGGTGCTTTGATGTGTATGTGCGTGCAGTCTATAGCACCCACTACCTCAGGGTATTCTGCTATTTGGTGGAAGAGACACATATTGTTGGTCAGTGCCTCATGGGTGTTGAGGAAATATATGTGCTTGCCAACATGTGCTGACAGGACTTACAGGAACTGGTGAAGTACCCTGGATGCTGAGGCCTGTGAGATCCCCATGCTATCCTCAGTTGGCCTTTGGAAGGTACCTGTGGATAGTATTCTTAAGCCTACCCATACCTTGGTATCCAGTGGGATGGGTTCCACTCTGCTGGTTCTGTGTGTGAGGCGTGGCCGGCACAGCTCAACAATTTACTGTTGGATGTCCCTGTCCACCCCAATGTTTACTAATTTGGCTGCCTTAAAGATAACTATTTTTATTGTGCTCCAGTTTTTTTCAACCATTAATTGGTTGTTTAGACTATGAAAGAGGGTTAATTTTTTAGCCTACATTGCTTGTTTTTTACTTTTAATATATACTAATATATATTATTTAATATATATTTTTTAATGTATTGGTTTGTTGAATTGATTTTTATTTTGGAATGTTTGTTCTTGTAAGCACATTCCACTAGATGTTATTTAGTTGTTTATTTTGGAAATTAACGCTAGTCTGATTGCTTAGTTTTATGTGGTTGTTTGCGCTTCGCAAAGTGTATGACACATGGATGTGACGCTTATTTGTGTCATTTCCTGTATCTCTTATTTAAATTTGTGCTTTTGTAACTGTTTTTTACCTCTGATGAAGCTACGGTATTTATTGTGGTGAAAACGTTTGTCTTTCGTATAAAATAAAACTTGTGTTAAGGTTTTTTCTGTGTTGGTCTACTGGACTCAAGGTTACCTGTGCACTTTTCATTCTTTTGTTTTTTCACTTTGGCTCTAGTTTGTGGTGATATGGCCACGGGTAGTCCTGTCAGTCCAAGTAGTCCCAACATTTTTGGGACAGTTATCCCGCAGGTAGGCAATGAGAATTTGGATATTCCTACCTTGCTGGCTTCGTTAACACAAAAAATTGACTCGTTGAATGCTCGCATGGACGCCTTTGATCACGGAGATTCTAATAGGAGGTTACCTCTTTTAAACAACCCATTGGTACCTTCTTACACCGGTCAGACTAGTAGTAGACCGCTTTCATCCATCCCGGCAGCCCAACCATTACTATCTGCTACTTTTGGTGCCGGTTCTCAAGTTGGCAACTCTAGTTCATTCACGAATAATAACCAGGGTGATAGCAGCAGCGACTCAGCAATTCCAGCAGGGCAAGTTGCACAACCTTCTGGTTCCGTCAATAACGCTCCTTCTGGTATTGGGGGCATGGTGTTTTGGACTCCAACGACTTTGAATGAGGGTGTTAACTTGAACACTGTGGCTGGTGGCTTACCTGCCCTTTCCGAATGGATTGGGAATATTGACATTGTTTCTTTTTCACCATCAGGTTTACTTGATACATCAAGTTCTAATGTGGGATACCATCCTGTGCGTGTTGAGAACATCGGTGAGAAATTAAAGGTTTTGGACAGCAAATTATTGAAACTAAAAAAGCTCCAACTTGAGTCAGCTTATTTTCAACAATGTCTAACTGAGAACTTGATTCCAAAGGGGTTGCGTGACAACTTTTCCCCCTCTGGTTTATTGACTGACAATCTTTTCTATGCTGACCTAAAGGCACTTTTTCAACAACAAGGTGCCAATTTGTTGGAGCTCATTGTTAAACATTATACCTTGCATATTAGTTCCCTTATAGGGGACATCAACAATTTGGACAATGCTATTAAGTTGGATATCGACTTTTTGAGGTATAAGTATGATTACAACTGTATATTTACCAGCATTGACGTGTTGTTGGTCAAACTTAAAGCAAATAAAAATAAGAAACTCATAAGGGATAGGTTAGCTTATCAACAAAATAAAGCTTACCCTAACCTTGAGGCTCCTGGTTCTAGTTTCGCGCATGTAAGGGAGGATGCCTCTCCTTCTAGTTTCAATGAAGGGGTCCAACCTGTCAATGATGACTTCAATGAAGAGCCAGGTGATGACTCCACCTGAGGGTTGAGATGGAGTAACAGGATTAAAGCAAATAAAAAAATCTGGTTATAATAAACATGCTTCTACCAATGGCAACAATAAAAGTGATATTTTAGGGCCACGGAACAACAGGCCATATGCGAACAAGAACAAGAACCGGTACAACCAATAGCTGACCCAGTTCCTGACTTTGTTGTAGAGGATGGACACCCTACTATCATAACTAATAAGAATGGTGATTTTACGATATACAACTTCTCCAATGTTGTCCTTGATGCGGTCCTAGTAGAGTTGTTGCCTTATGGTAACACCTTTGTTCCTAGCAGCACAGGCAATTTAGCTAAAGTCATCATCGACCTAAAATGTTTCATTCGTAAATTAAATTTGAAATTGCTTTTCAGTAATGATACAACTGGTATGGGGTCTGGATTAAAATTACTCAGCTCTTTTAATCCACCTCTCCACACTAACCTTCATTTATTTGAAACTATGTGTGAAGTAGACATTAGATACCTGTTCTCTTCTTTACAAAGTAAAGCTGACCCTTCTAAGTTCAACATCACTAAGGAACAGCTTGCAGGTTTGAACCACCTTTGTGAGCTACCTGTGAGATTGATAAAACCTGACAAGGGGGGTGGTCTTGTGTTATTCGACGACTTCCAATATAAGGAGAAAATGCTCCTGATTTTGAAAGCTCCTGCTTATTGTACAGCCTCTTTGAATGAGGTGAACGGTGCTCACCGTCGAATTAGGGGTTATTTCAGGGATTTATTTTTGGCTGGGAAAATTGATGTGGATATATATAATTTTATTGATATCATTTCCCTAAAAATCCCAGTGATGTTCGGCATCCCTAAGATCCACAAGGATGCTCTCAATCCACCTATGAGAGCTCTTGTGGACGGTAGGTCATCTATGACCCATCCTTGTTCAAGATTCATCGACAGCATCTTGTCTAAATATCTTAAGCTTATTCCGGGTATCTGTAAAGACTCCTGGTCTTTTTTTGAGTAACATTAATAATGTTACCTTTGATAATATGAGCAATTTTTTAACGATTGATATAGTCGATTTATATACTTCCATATCACATCAGGAAGCTGTTGAATGGATTGGGTCACTATTAGCTGATTTAGCCGCTCCAAAACCGGAAATAGACATTGTCACGGAGTTACTTGATATAGTACTTACATCCAATTTCTTTATTTTTGATAAAGATTACTATCTTCAAAGGCAGGGAATTGCCATGGGCTCGCCCTGTGGCGCGAGCGTTGCCAATTTTTTTGTTGCTTACTGGGAAAAACACTTCCTTATGAACAACCTAGACTTGATGAAGTTTGTCAAGTTTTACAACAGATTCCTGGATGATATTTTCATCCTTTTCCAGGGGGGTGTTGATGCAGCAGCTAATTTTGTGCATGCATTAAATGGGACTACAGAGTTTCTTAAATTTACATATAAGTTCTCTACATCAGAAATTGACTATCTAGATGTGAAATTGTCTAAAGACTTCAATAAGAACTTGTTTTTGTCAACTATTTTTAGGAAACCCACATACTGTAACTCCTTCCTGCACTATTCTAGTTTCCATCCTTTTAAACAGAAGCGGTCCATTGTGAAGGGCCAGCTTGTCAGAGCAGGGAGGATGCGTAGTTCCTTGACCAACTTTCGTCAAGAATGTAATTTTCTAAAAGAGTTGTTTGGCAATTGAGGTTATCCCAGGGCATTATTAGAGGAGCTCATTCAAGAGGTTGATCAGAAAAGGTTGGATGGTTTTTAGAAACCCCTCCTTAATCAGGGGGGTATTAGATTAAGTAGTACATTGGATATTCAAGTTTCTCCCGAGGTCTTTCCAGCCCCTTTGTCGGAATTTGGGCCGCCCACTAATGAGGACCAACAGTGTTTCTCTTTGAGTTTCATTACCACATTTAATATCAATTCCCAGTCTATTTGGTCCATCATTTGCAAGAACTGGCACTTCATTTCTAGTACCCCATTATTATTAGATAAATTGGGTATTCAACCTTGGGTTGTTTACAAAAGGGGTAGTAACCTTAAGGAACTTTTACAGAGGAATGTGTCCAAACATCCTTTTAGTAGACAGAAAGGCATGTTTCAGTGTGGTTATTGCAAATGGTGTAGACTAATTAAAACAGGGAATGCTTTTGAAGTTAGAAACAGGAAGTATCAGATTCACCACAGGATCAACTGTGAGACTAAATCTGTTATTTATGTTGCCTTATGTGATTGCTGTCCGGCCTTCTACATAGGCAAGACGGACCGCAAGGTCCACGAGCGTATCTACCAACACGTTTACGCAATAAGGAATAATAAATGTGATAACGCTTTGGCTAAACACATCAGTAACAACCCTGGGCATAGCTTCCATTTTATGGGTATTGACCATGTCCCGGCTAGTATTAGAAGTGGCCCTTTCTCGTTGATTTTGGAGAATCGAGAGCTCGAATGGCAACTTAAATTAGATGCATTCAGGTCTCCTGGCCTGAACGAAAATTGTAATATTTCTGCTGTTTTAAAATTAAGAAGTTATTTGAGGTAATATATACTCCTCGAGCGTTTATTTAACACTTCTATTTCTTTGTCCTTAATGGTACTTTGTGACAGCAGTATCTTCCAACAACAATGTTTACTAATTTGGCTGCCTTAAAGATAACTATTTTTATTGTGCTCCAATTTTTTTCAACCATTAATTGGTTGTTTAGACTATGAAGGATGGTTAATTTTTTAGCCTACATTGCTTGTTTTTTACTTTTAATATATACTAATATATATTATTTAATATATATTTTTTAATGTATTGGTTTGTTGAATTGATTTTTATTTTGGAATGTTTGTTCTTGTAAGCACATTCCACTAGATTTTATTTAGTTGGTTTATTTTGGAAATTAACGCTAGTCTGATCGCTTAGTTTTATGTGGTTGTTTGCGCTTTGCAAAGTGTATGACACATGGATGTGATGCTTATTTGTGTCATTTCCTGTATCTCTTATTTAAATTTGTGCTTTTGTAACTATTTTTTACCTCTGATGAAGCTACGGTATTTATTGTGGCGAAAACGCTTGTCTTTCGTATAAAATAAAACTTGCGTTAAGTTTTTTTCTGCGTTGGTCTACTGGACTCAAGGTTACCTGTGCACTTTTCATACTTTGTTAACACCAGTATTTGTTATGGATTTCATGCTGCCCATATAGGTGTCCAATATCTGCTGCCATCCCATTCAACCACCTGATTCCCTTGCATGCTCACATTCATACCATAGATACAACTAGCAGAACATACTACTCCATTCAGCAAATGATAGGAAGACTGACTTACATTGTGGCTGTCCCAGTATTGAGGATGGTGCTGGAGGGCTGACTATGTCAGATGCACATAGTACACTCACTATACATGGTAAAGCACAGGTAGTGTCATGTTTGGCATCCTTTTTACTGTATGTGCGAGTCAGAGAGAGGTGTCATTCCCTGGGTTCCTACCATGTCAGTGTATGTGCTATGCATTGCCTCTTTTCCAAAGCCTAGGCATGCTGGCCACACCTCCTTCTGCCTACATGGGCAGGCTCAGGTTGTTCTGCCTCCGAGTCACTCTGTGCCTGTGCTGACCTGGGCAATGGTGGGGGGGGGGCCGTGTGGAGCTGTCCCATGCTGTTTCTACTACAGCTGTTTCCGCAGGATCATATTGTGTAGCATGGCACATACAATGAAAATTGGCATTCATGTAGCTGGAGAGTAGATCAAGGCTCCACTGGATATGTCCAGGCACCGGAACCATGACTTGAGCATCCCAAACACATGCTCTATTATGATTTTGGTTTGTGCATGTGCCTCATTATGGAGTTCTTGTTCAGGTGTGTGTGCATTTCTGATGGGTGTCATCAGTCACAGCTCCAGTGCATAACCAGCATCCCCTACTAGGTGGCTATATGGGATGTCCCCACTGGCATATCTCTGGTACAGCTGTGTCATATGCCAGATGTGGGAGTCATGATAGCTTCCAGGGCTGCCAGCACACACATTCATTATAATGCCCTGGACATCGCTCAAAACCTGGCAGTTAATAGAGGGGAAACCCTTGCAGTTTAGGTAGACCCTACCTCACTCACCGGGTGGTGCTTTGATGTGTATGTGCGTGCAGTCTATAGCACCCACTACCTCAGGGAATTCTGCTATTTGGTGGAAGAGACGCATATTGTTGGTCAGTGCCTCATGGGTGTTGAGGAAATATATGTGCTTGCCAACATGTGCTGACAGGACTTCCAGGAACTGGTGAAGTACCCTGGATGCTGAGGCCTGTGAGATCCCCATGCTATCCCCAGTTGGCCTTTGGAAGGTACCTGTGGATAGTATTCTTAAGCCTACCCATACCTTGGTATCCAGTGGGATGGGTTCCACTCTGCTGGTTCTGTGTGTGAGGCGTGGCTGGCACAGCTCAACAATTTACTTTAGGATGTCCCTGTCCACCCTATAGTGCTCCACTACCTCCAGCTCATGTAGCCTCTGGTAGGTTTCCATGGGTCTATACACTCTTCTCCTTCTCCTCACTGTGTTTTTTTTTTGTCAGCATTCTCATCCTCACCACCCTCAGCCTCTTCCACATATTAATGTATGAGAGCGACAGCAGCCCTATCATTTTGTTAGTTTTGTCAGGTAAAATTTCCCTATCTGTGTACACCGGTGGTGTCTATTTTGTGGGAAAAACCAGAGTGAAAGGTGTTTGCATAGTTTATAGTAGTGTGCTGGGCTGGGTTGCTGCATGTGTAATTGTCTGATTCTGATGCATTTCACCTCCTCGCTATGCTAGTTCTCCTTGATTGCCTTCCAACTGCTGTTTTCCCTTCCCATTGCCTTCCCATTTAAGCCCCAAGGTGTGCTGTGCATACCCAGTGCTCAAATGTGAACAGATCTGCTATTTCCTGTTTTTTTTTTTTTTTTTTAAACCCGGTGCGTGGCACCCACACCCGTTTAAGACATGTGAACACTGCTAGGCAACATCAGACACACCCCCCTTCCTAAGCTGTGCTTAGCTAAGGACAAACATGGGCCACAAAGCTCCAACAAGCTTACAGCATGCATGATACTCCCCCTTATGAGGTCATCTACCTCTTATGCTTATACCATGGTGTTTCTGCACCTACATGGTTGGGTGCAAGCTAACAGTGAGGGGAAATCTGTGATTCCATATCTATCCCCTCATTTGCATAAAACTGACTGCTAATGCATGGTTACAAAACTAACCCTCAGCCTTCCACCTTAGCAACCACTATTCCATGGTACTGTTGTCTTATGCATCCCATTGACTATTATGGCAGAATACTGATTTTGTTTTAAAAGCTTCCAACTTTTTTTCTTATTTTTAGGCCAATCCTGTTTGAGCACCACTGCCCTACGTTTAAACATCTGAAATCGGCCATAAAAAATAAAAGTTATTTTTTTATAATTTTGCAACTATTTACCATACCAATGGCCATAAATTTGGCCATTGGCATGCCTACTACATTGAATACATGCTTTCTTTGGAGCTGGCATGACTTCGTTTTGTAATTTGCAGAAATGTATTCAAGTTAGTAGCCGAATACATTTCTGCAGGTTACACTATTCCTGCACAGATGCCTGCCTTCTTCCTGGATCACCAATTCACCTAATTTGCATGGTTTTCACCTGCAAATGGGGTAATTAGCATACAAGAGCTGTGTCCATGCAGGAATAGTGTAGGAGCACTCTTGCACGTCCCAGAGCTCGTTCCTGGATCGCTCGTCAGCCATATTACGTGCAGCAGCTCTTGCACTATTCTTGCACACCATGCAGAGCTTGCTGAATCCTGGGGATTGTCTCTTAGCCAGGGTGAGGGCATATTGTGCATGCCTACTTCTACTTACCCCTACAGAAGCTGGTGGTTCCCTCTCTGACTCCTCATTTGTATGTGACTGTGGTGACATTAACAGTGGTGGTGGGATGTGTGGCCCTTCACCTTGGTTTACCTGCTGCAGCTGTTTATCAGAATAATATTGTGAGGGATGGCACAGATAGTGAAAATGTATGCACAAATATGGGGATTATACTGCAGGGCTCCCCTAGGTGTATCTGGGCAGTGCAACCATGACTTCAGCAGCACAAACACATGATCCATGACATTTCTTGTTTGAGCATGTGCCTGTTTATAGCATTCTTAAGTTGGTGTCTGTGCATTTCTGATGGGCATCTTCAGCCACAGTTCAAGTGCATAACCTGCATCTCCCAGTAAATGGCCCTGTGGGATATCCCTCCCTAGAAAACATGTTATAGGTTTGAAAGTTGTGCCAGATAGTTGAATCCTGGTAACTGCCTGGGTTGCCAGCAAACACATTCAGGTTGATTCCCTTAGCATTACACATGACCTAGCAGCTAATGGAGCAGGACCCCTTTCTCTTTATGTACACTCTTCCCTGTTCCCTGGATGGTGCTTTGATTTCAATGTACATGCAGTCTATGGCACCCAACACTTTTGGGTAATGTGCTATGGAGTAGAAGTCCTGCATAGCTGTGACTCTATTCTTGGATGTATGATGAGAATGTATGTAGTCACTGGCATGTTGTAGCATAGCATTCAGGAATTGATGTAGGATCCTGGATGCTGATGCTTGTGACACACCCAGCATATACCCTGTTGGTCTCTGGAAGGTTCCTGTGGCAAATATTCTAAGTGCTACACATACCTTAGTCTCCACAGGTACTGGTTCCCCTCAGTTTGCCCTTGGTCTCGGGTATTGAGGACAACAAAGGTTGCAGAGTTCCTGTAGCGTGTCTCTATCCACCCAGTAGCATTCTATAATGTCCACCTCATGCAGACCAATAAAAGTTAAATGTGGTCTAAACACCCTTCTCCTTCTTGACTGAGGTCTATTAGCAGCAGCAGCAGCAGCAGCATAGACATGGCACTGTTGCACATAAACATGGATAAGAGCAACAGCAGCCCCTAGCATTCTTTCCGTGTAGTTTCCATTGCTGTATTCCTATAGGTTATGGAATTCACAGGTAAAACCTGCACTGTGTCTACACGATTGCTTTATAGCTTGTTAAATAGCTCCACCATCTTGGATTGGTTGATTAGCATACAATTCAGCTGCTTATGCTGTAATTAGCATGACATGATGTTTACTGTGTTTGTGCTGTTCTGTACAGCATGTAGAGCCACTTACTGAATGCAAAACAGTGCATTATCACAAGGTCTTAGAGCACTATGTAGGCTTTATTGAATCAGCACCTCTGTGTTTCCTTTATTTTAGTAAATTTGTTTTACTTTTCTCTTCATCATTTGCGCTCCATTTGGCATTGTGCATTTTGGACTGGCAGTGGTCCATAGCAGTGAACAACAGTTCACTTCCAAAGGAAAAAAGTGAACAATTTGGCTGCATTCTGTAGCAGATGCTAGCCTGGCACAGTGCAAGGACATCAGCACTCTGGATAGTATTATTGACACATAATGTTCTATGTGAAATTAACAGGCAACGTGCTTAATACATGTTAAATATCTTACCTGTAGTCTATGTGAAGTATGGTGCATAGGTGTTGTTGGAAACTCACCTCTTCTCAGTACTAATAATAATATGTTCCAGGAATGCTGCAAGACATTCTAAGATATGACATTTTTTACAGTGCACAATAGTAACGTGACTAATATGGAATGTGCCATATCTGCTAAAGAAATGATTCATATGTCACAATTTGTCATCAAGACACTCATACAGTATACTGTAAATGTTGATGTCAAAAGTAATTGCATGTACTGTGGCAAATGACTTTTTGTCATTGTCTGTGTATCCCTTTTCTGAGCAGTTGCCACTGCATGAAATCTTGGTTATGTGTAACCTAAATGGTACTTGTGGTGGTGCAAGCAGATGTGAAAAGGATGACTGTGTCATACTAATGCTGTAACAGGCTTGTTCCTTGCTACACACACACACACACACACACACACACACACACACACACACATATATATATATATATATATATATATATATATATATATATATATATATATATATATATATATATATATATAAATATATATATATGGTATGTTGGTCCTTTTATTTATTTAGTTTTTATAATGACTTTTGCATTTGCATTCTGTTTGGCAGCATGCAATCATGGTTCACATCTTAAGGAAAAAAGTGAAAAATTTAATTTGGACTGTTTTCTGTAACACAAATGAGCCTGATGCCAGTTCATGGGAATCAGAACTGTAGCTAGCACTCTGTAAAGAAAATACACCTAACAATTAGCTTTCAGAGTGGCACAAGGTGAAAATGCAGTAAATTTACAGAAATAAGGCGGGTAATGCAGCGTTCAAAACCAGTTAAGAGATAACTTTAAAGTGGATGTCTGAATACATATCAAAATACATTTTGTTATATCATTACATTGTTGTTTGAAACACAACTATTCTCAGTAATACTAAAAATGTGAACTGTTGTATGTCTCCTTTCCCATTATTTGGCAGTACATACAGTCCTGATAATATATGCCAGAAATTAAAGTCGTTTTGTGGCTAGGAAGATGAAAGTGTCACAGTAAATGCATTTCTTGTTCTGGTCCTTGCTAGGCATACAATATAACTGATATAATTTTCATTTAATGTTTTCCTTTTTTTTAATGCCTTTTCCAACTGCACTCTGTTCAGCTGTGCAAAAACATGGTTTACTTAATAAGGAAAAAGTGAAAATTTTAATTTGGGCTGCCTTCTGTGAGTAAGCCTAGAGTTGGTGTGTATGTCAACACTCTGGATAGTAGTCGGGGAATAAATTTCACCACTCAAATAACTATTTTTGTGCCACAAGGTGTATGTGAAATGAGCATAAATAAAGAGGACAGTGATGTAGGAAATCCATCTGACAGATACATTTACAAAGGGGTTCAGAATGCCATTTGTCAGAACATTTTAACTAGGAATGTAACAGTAAATGCACGAGTGTCATAACTATGTTTATTGCAACAAATGTTTCCTTCCTGCTTCCTATAAAGCCCAATATAATGTGTGTAAGTCCTGTTAAACATGACAATGATGATATTTAAAGTAGAATGCATATGCATAGGTATAATATGCATAGTATGTTTTTAATTCTTATCAGTTATCACATACCAAAGATATATGTTTATGACTCTATGTTGTGTGAATTATGCATGCAACCTACCCCAACATGTATTACTCAGGTCATGGAACTGCATGCATCTATAATAACGCTCTCTTCCTTTTACATAAAAATGCAGTTCTATGATTAAGTAAAATCATAGAAATAGAGGCATCTCTAAAGTATCTCTCCATTCATAATTTAGTTTGTACATCTTTAATTTCACCATTACAAAGAAAGTTATTCTGTGGCACTGACAACCAATAGGCAAAGTTTAACATTTAATTTCTTTTTTTTTTTCTCATGGGTTTGATTCTCAGGTGGTACTACTCAATCTTAATAGAGCGTAAGTCTAAAGCCAGATCATGGTCAAATGGGACCCTCGGCAGTGTAATGGCTTGGGTCCCCCCCACACACAACAGCCCCTCTCAGTGCCTCTGCACACAAGGTAGCATCCCCTGCAGCAGCTGAATCCACCCCCAACCCCTGCAGTAGACCCCCGCAGCCATTCCAGTGTCCCATTACTCAACTATGTCTCCCAGTAAAGATAAACACTGTTCAAACTTGTCAGTACACATACTATTTTCTTCCTTACTTCTACAATGCTTACAGATATCTGGATTTAATTTAAAACTTTTATGTCAAATTTCATAGCACAAACACCGATAGACATTTGTTCAACAAAACAATATAGTCTCACAATGAAAACAGACCTAGCATTAACAGTAAATTTCTCTGACCTTGAAACTCACATTCATTGAAACGGCATTGAAACCCACATTCAAAGAAAATGCATCTGGCCAGTGGCAGATTGTTTAGCTTTGGGTTGTTTTAAACTATAGGCCCCATGCGCACATTTTTAAACCATGCATATATGCATGTGATCTTTGATTCACTCTCCTGATTGTATTACATTATATTTCTTGTATAATGCAGCACCACCTTTTAGAGTGTGTTTTAAATTTGTAGTTTTGAACATTTTTCTAGTAAGCAGTGAAACAAAATGCATGAACCAAAAATGACAAAACTGCCCATTTCAGAACATTTCACCCATAAAAGGACACTGAAACTTCTGTCATTACAATTCACTAATATCAGTCAATATGCACAATCTCTGCAGAAGTAAAAATCATCTGAAAAATTCCATTTTAAAAAAGATCTGTAACTACTGAAGAGGTTTCTGCTAGCAAACAACTTTATACTTCAATGCTTTGTCTACAAATTTGGAGCCTACTGCCCTTAAAAATAAATAGCCTATGTTACATCAGAAAAAAAATGGCAAGATGACAATATTCCAATAGGAAATGGATGGCAAAGCAACAACAGGTTCATAGTTACTAGGCATCTCATCCAGAAGCGGACACACTTTGGACTGCAGCACCTCAACTCCACCCTTTAAAGTACAACATAATGTCAACAACCCATCTATAGGGCGTGGGACTAGAAATTGCAGCCTTCTGAATCAAAAGCACATATGCCACCTGTTGTGTTACATTCCTCTCAACTGTACATATTTTCACAGAATATTCAGATTTTTGCCTCATATTTTTGGTCTACCTGTTCCTCATAAAATTTGTGGTTTTCTGGCAAGTCATTGATGATTAAACTAACTAAATAATATTAAATAATAACAGACATTTGAGTTTTAATCTTCATATCCTTCAGAAATTTTATAATAATGTAAAATGTGTTATTCTAACAACTTTCTAAGTTTATAGGAGCAATACTTAAAATCTGCCCCTATTTTTGGGCCTTTGTTCCCCCATTATTTCTGTCTTTGTCCAGATTTCTTGCACTGAGATGTTGAGAGATATGTTGTGCTACTAACACTGCTTTCAAATATTATAGCTCAATGACAACCATTTGCTAAACAAAACAGTATTACATTGAAAACAGACAGCATGAGCAGCAGTAAACTTCACTTCCCTTGAAGATGACAATTCCTTGAAAATGCATTGAACCCAACAATTTATTGAAATTGCTCTGAAGCTGACAATTTGTTAATTGCACTGAAACTCACAATTTCTTTAAAATGCACTGATATAGTTGGTAATATAGAGGATTCAAGCTCCGGTCTCCTGTAACCAAGGTACATGGTTTGCGCCTGGGTAAATTAACTATCCTACCATTCCTAACTAGGGAATTTTACACTCACTCACCTACTCACTCACACACTTTATTCAGGAAGAAGAATCACCTTGCTGACATATTCAAACATTGTTTGGGTGGAAGAAGCACCTTACTAGTGAATTCATTGCTCCATGGACAGAGCAGCAGAAACATTGTGAATTTAAATTCCATGTGTGCATGTGAAAAGAGAAGAAGAAGCAAACAACAGCAGATATGTGTACGTTGATGCATGCAGGGATGTAAATCTGTGACACAGATAGTGTTCCTAAAGTAGAATGCCCTTAAAGAAGACATATCTTTTTTTTTAATTAAAATAAATGTTATGGTGCCCCCCTGGCCAGTGGACCCATCCCAACCAGTGTACCCTAGGGGACTACCTAGGTCACCTAATGCTGGATCTGGCTATGTGGAAGTCCCAACAGGCCAATATGTAAGAAGTCCTACCATTTTTCCTCCAAACAATCATGATTATAATCAATAACATAACTCACAGCGGCTATTAGTATTTGTATAAGTCTCAATACTTTGTGTACTACACATGACCAAAGGCTATGGACATATTTCACATCTTATTTGCTTTTAGATGTAATCATTGCCAATCTGCTTGGCAAGCCATTGCTGTACTTCCAATTATACAAATGTTGTTGGTTGGTAAGGCTGTGTGTCTTTGTGCACTAACTGTTAAACATGAGATCTGAATTGGATGATAATTCAGACCCATATTTCTTGCTTGACTGATGCAGACATGTCTGACAATAGTAGCAACAGTGATCCATTTACAGCACAAAGGGACGGTGTTAAGGAGTCCAGGATTTTTGTGATACTCCTTTCAAAGTGCAACAGCCATACATTACAGCAGGAGGAATAGACCAGGTCTCAGTATAAGGCTAAGGCTTGAAGTAGCTTTGTCAAGGCTGTCTCTAGTGCAGCTGTCATCCCACACACTGGGGAGCAATGTTGTTACTGCTACAGTGACATGAAGATGCAAAGAGGGACCTCTTGAGGCAATGGGAGGATGAATGTTAGACTGCAAACACACCACAGTTGTGTAAGTATACTGTCCCATAACATGTCAATGATATGGCATTAATTAGCCAGCCAACACAATTATTCATCATGCTTTTAAATATCTCTTTTCTTTTCTCTACTGCACAGCTGCAGTAGAGATAGCAATAAGCCAACCATAAGGCACATCAGGAGAGATTAAGTCACTTCAGAGCAGCAAGTGGTAAGTATCCACCAGGTCTGAATCAAAGGTAATGAAATATTTTCAGTCCAACACTATTTATCATTTTGAGCAGGCATACCTTAGCTTTTATATCAAGACAACATGGCTGCCCCAATAGCTCTTGGTTAGTGTATCAGTCAGTGTGTACATTAGCTTAATTAGGTATGGAGTCAATACCCTGAAATAGATATTAGATTTTACACCAAACTCCAAGTTCCAACTTAGAAATTCAAAAACATAAAAACACAAAAGTTATGAAAAAATAAAAGGTGGTGATTAATGTGCACAAACAGAATACATTGAGTACAAGTGGGTACATTTCTTTATAGAAGACCGTCTGCAGAGTCTAATTGTATCTTACTTGTCATCAGTGTTTTTTTACTTTGTCTACATCTAATAAAGAGCTGGGGAGCTGCCTGTTCCTGTTTTGTTTTTTTGTTTTTATCTCAGTTTGTCGTGCCATTTGAGTATTGTAGAGTCTAAATGGTTGTTGTAGTATTAAAACTATTTTAAAAAAAGCATCTTTAAGATGAACAAATGTGTGAATTAGTTAATTAAAATGTGTCATGTGTTTTCCATACTATTTAAGTGATTGTGATGTGGAAACCTGATGAAACACTAAGTGTAAAAACTTGTTGTAGTTGTATTTTATTTATTACATTTCAGATGTTAAATGCAAACTCTGGTCCTCTTGAGCCATTTTTGTTGTTTGTAGTGTATTGTGTCCAGCTAAAAGTTTATCTGCTGGAGCTTCCTGAGAGCAAGATAGGCTCTCCCATTGTCCCACTGTAGCTATGCTTCTGGGTAAACTTCCTGCATGGAGGTTGTGGAACCTTATTTTGCAATATAAAACAGACCCTACTTTCTGTCCCAGTTACAGAATTAGGCTTGAATAATCAGTTTTTACTGAAACACATCTCAGTTAAAAGTACAAAACAGAATTTTTAGTCTGAATCAATAGACCAGTAAAACACCATTAATATACCATTAATATTGATGAGGGAAAGGCAGTCCATACAGCCTACCTTGACCTTGCAAAGGCTTTCGACACAATACCTCACTCGGGTATTGTAGAAAAACTTACCAGCTTAAATGTAAACCCATATGTCAAAAGATGGGTTGCAAACTGGCTTAAGGACAGAACCCACAGGGTTAGAGTTGCTGGCGCTATGTCAGACTCCAAGCCAGTCACAAGTGGTGTCCCACAGGGCTCGGTCCTTGGCCCCCTATTGTTCGGCATCTACTTCTCAGAAGTACAGGCCAACATGGGAGGACTTTGGCTGACAAAGTTTGCAGACGACTGCAAACTGGGCGCCATAGTGGAAAGTGCATCGGACACGGATATCTTTCAGAAGGGACTCACGGAAACAGATAGCTGGTGCCAGAGCTATGGCCTGAAGTTAAACACCAAAAAATGTATAGTCATACCCTTCGGGAAAAACAAGGTAACCCCAAGCTACCATATAGGTGGCAATCCACTAAGCACAGAAGAGGTTATCAGGGACCTGGGGACCCAGGTTGACAGTGGCCTTTCTTTTGACACTCACGTTGCTAAAGTGGTTAGAAAGACCTTCTACATTGCCCACCTGATCATGAAGGGATTCACATCCAGATCTAGTGAGGTCATTGTTCCCCTGTACTCTTCACTTATCAGACCAATGATCGAGTACAATGCCCCATTCGGGATGTATCTCACCCAACATCTGCAGCAATTGGAGAGACCCCAAAAGTTCCTCACCAAAAGGATAAAGGGACTCCAAAATCTGTCATATGCTGCTAGATTGAAGAAACTCCAGCTCTATTCAGTTGCATACCATCTGCTCAGAGGTGACATGTGCCTGACATACAAGGCCATGTCCAACCCAGAATTAATGGACATGCTCCACCTCAAAAAATCCAAATCCAACAAAACCACTAGAGCAAGCGACTTAAACCTTAGCATGGATATAAATAGGATGTGCTGGAGGGATAGATTTATCACTCAGAGACTCCCTATGCTGTGGAATAAAATCCCGGTCCATGTGAGGCAGAGCACCTCGCTGGCTCTGTTCAAGAGAAATCTTGACCTGTGGATGGGAGATCGTAGGTTTACCCCAGGAATCATCTCTGTGTCACTGCTGGACAGAGGCACAACAAACTATTGGGTACAGTATTTTTTCATATAAGGGGTGGCGTAAGCCACAAAACTTTGGGCTAGACTTATAAATGCCTTAGGGCAGATAGCCTAGTATAAACCTATGAACTTATAATATACAATGACAGACAAATGGGGAGCAGCACTACACATGGTATAAAAAGCATTCTGGGCCTACAATGTTTGTCTTTTTTTATATAGTTGAAATCACATTATTAAATTTGGTAGTGCCTAAAATGTTTTTTCACTTTTTCCCACTGCTATGTGACCATGGAGTTGTTATACATAAGCAACGTGTGTTAGTGGAGGCCCTCAGAAAGAGGATGAATGGGGGTTTGCTTCAATGCAAAAACCTTCTTTATCTCTATATTGCAGTTCTGAATTATGTTTCTTGATCTAAGAAAATTAGTGAATGGTAATTCATACTTCATTGTTACACCATAATTCAGTTAAACTGCCCACAACACAGTGGACAATATAGATGGCTTACAACTCACAAAAGGAAATTAAGCAAATACCACGCTATATGCAAACCAGTGTTACTGGCTTCTCTAAGAAACATGCAGGATTAACACAGCATGTTAGATTATGCAAGAACTACAACTTTTCAGTATAATAGGTTTACACAATGATGCTAGTTTAGAAATACACATATATTTACTTGCATAATATTTGATTTACTTTCATGATGTCATATGCAAACATTTAATTTTGGAAGACTTTTCCCATAACAGTTGACAAACAGCATTAATGTATTATTGGGGAGTAGGCAAAGGGGAGCGATTGAGTAAAAACAGCCATCAGTGACTCATATCACCAGTAAATAAAACTGACAGCAGCTAACCCTCAAACACAATATAACCGGATGTAGAATCTGAAAAAGTACAAAAATCTCATAGTGACCTGTGTTGCAGGTAGTCATTATCAGTTTGATCAGATTACCACTGATACCACAAAGCAAGATGAGTGCATAATCACAAAACACATTTGTAACAGTATAGTCACAATGAAACAAATACATACACCTATCTGCTCACCTAGATTGTGCATTTGTATAACTATATATGAGCACACACAATGTCTTTAGCCTACTGACACATTGCTTAAGAACTGCCGTTATACAGAAAATCATGCTTGTTTCCTAGGTCTGAAATAAATATTCAGCCCTGTTATAGGGCATACAGTGACAGACAATACCACTCTTAATGGCTTTCATTTCCAAACGCCATACATATGATTCAGATAATTACTAAAATATTACTAAAATTGTCCTACTGAAAAGATGCAAAATGTACATGTTTGTTGGGAGCCAAATGGCAACAAAGATAATAACCAAATGGCTACCTGACTATAACACAATTTTATCTATACATAAATCTTTGTTTCTCTCTCTCTTTCTTTTTGTGTGTGAGACACACCCACACACACACACACACACACACACACACACACACACACACACACACCACACACAAACACATATACATACATTTATATATAAGTAGATCTACAGATATAATGAAAATGGTAGAAAGTGTTACATATACTATGATTCTGCTATAATGATGGAAAATATGTGCTTAATGTGTGTATGATCTTTAAGAATATAGTTTAGGAATATTTTTTAGTATTTCCCACAGACAATCAGCCAAACAATTAGAAGGATCTTGCCTCATTATAAAATGCCACAGTATAAATTGATCTATGTTTATTCTTCTTTCCCTTTATGAACTGTCCCAGATATGATGGCCAGCTGGGATGGTCACTGCCAGCTCTGGAATTAAAGTCACCAAGAATGAATAGCGTGGTTCATCAGTAGGGACCTCACTGATAGCAGCACTAAGTTCATCATAGAGCTTGTTCTTGACTTTCTGGGCAGAAGTTCAAGTAGGCATGTGGTGTTTGTAGCTGAATTTTCATCATTTTCTTGTTTCTGACATTTGGTGGTATGACTGAGCCAACAGGATGGTTTCTGATTCCAAAACCACCACAATGGTCCCTGGTCTCTTCTGGAAGCTTACTGTGCCAGAAAAAAAGTAAAGTCCTTCTCTATAAGACATCCATTGGACACCAGCCTTGTTTTCAGGAGAGCCACAATGTCCATCTGCAAACTGCTCAGCTCATTTATACTTAATAACTTCTGTCTTTAGAGCATCAATGATGTTCTGTAGGTCTTCCACAGGGCCTGGCATCATCATTCTTACATTCCATGTGCCTAGCCTAAAGGCTGGTTTATTTTATTGCTTTTTTGTTTTTTCAGGTGTATAGTTAATGATCCACCTGTTGTTCCCTAAACCCCACACATCCAGTAGAGCAAGTAGACCATGGTGAGGCAGCAACTGTTTTGAAATTACTACAAAGTGTAAATGATACTATTTCTTTAAATGTGAATGTGATGTCATTTGGACATGCGACCCTGAAAAACTTTTAAATTATAACATTTAAATTTGTTTGTACTAGACCTGATTAAGCAGTTTGTGAAATCTTTTTAGCTCATTTTTATTAAAATTATTTGATCAAGAATATGATCCATGTTTGGTCTGACACTTCTGTGCTGTCACCATTCACAAAGCAATGGCTGGAGTGTCCTCTCCAGGTCACAGGCCTGGGTAAGTGAATTTTAAGGAAACATCCGATGCACAGCAATAGGTTCACCCTCTCCATGCTACTGATGCAATCCAAGGGGAAAGGCAAGGCCAGTCCAGTTTGGCTATGATAGAACAACAGAGAGGAGTAAAACAAGTAGAAGGAAGAGTCACAGACTTACCAAATACAGCTTACAAAACAGAGAATGAAAGTTTTATTGCAGCCTGATGGTGTTACAAGGCAGTGAGTAGAGGAATCATTACATTCTGTGAGTACTGCAGAACAGAGAAAGGTAGAGATTAGTAATTATATGGTAGAGAAGGAATCTCTCACTTAGAGGGAACTTTAGGAAAATAAGCTTAGGAAATAAACATGTAAAACACAGACAGATGTCAGATGTTTCTGTCAAGTTAAACAGTCAACCTTATTAGAAGTAAATTGTAAGAACCTAGTGAGGGAGAAAGAGGTGTTGATCAGTAAACGGAACATTACTGTAATTAAGAAGGGAGGTGAAATATCTGACCAGAGTTTTAAGGCACTTCAGTGAGCATATGAAAGACAAATCAATGTTCTAGGTGTAATGTAATAAGTAAGAAAACTGGAACAGGTCCAGAGATGACATTAATGAGAGGGTGGTCAGTATTTCCCAGCAATAAGGAAAGCAATATAGAGAAGGAAAACATTGTGAAGAAGTCATCTTCACTTATATGCAGAGCAACATAAACAGGACAAGAAAAAGGAAAAGAAAAAGGTAGTGTCCACTGAGAGACCTGTCAGTTATCAGAAGCATGCTACTATAATGGAGCAGCTGAAGATAAATTTTTCAGAGATGTTAGTAAGAACATAATAATAATAATAATAATAATAATAATAATAATAATAATAATAATAATAATAATATAAAAAAGGACTTCTTAATCCAGAACTGTAGGAGATTTCAGCAAAATGACAAAAGGAATATCAGTACAGGACAGACACAAAGATAAAACATTAAAAGAAACAACTGTTAGTACTGAAAAATAGAGGAAAAAATAGAACAAAGGTCCTTGAATGAGGACCATCAGAAGAAAGAATTTTAGAAAATTCAACAAACGGGAGTGCAGATTTCTATCAAGGGTACTGTTAGAGGATCTTGCTTGATTTTGGTACTGGAACTGGTACTGGTACTGACTGAGGCCTGCAAGGAAAGCCTAGAAATTTTGTTTCTGAGAATAGAGTCCTAGGAGAAAGACTAAGGATGCAGGACAGAACTGTGCAGTGCCTGACTTCTTGAGGTGAAACTGAGGTCTAGGAAGAAGGCATAGAACCTGATAGTGCTTCACAAATACCTGAGGTTGGACTGTAGTCTACAAAAAAGGCATACATGTATCCTGAATACACAGCTCTGACTGTTGAATAAGGTTAAAGGCACTGTTGATTTTGTGTTGTTTAAAAGCAGAATTAGCTAGTATTTCAGTTTATGTGTCTAATAAAAAGTGAGTTTTGTGGATGTCTTACCTTCAGTGCATTTATTGTGTGTGTGTGTGTGTGTGTGTGTGTGTGTGTGTGTGTGTGTGTGTGTGTGTGTGTGTGTGTGTGTATGTATTTACATGTATACATTAATATATATATATATATATAGAGAGAGAGAGAGAGAGAGAGAAAGAGAGAGAGAGACCTCTGACTGACTAAATAGATGGTGAACAGTTCTGTGAGATTACACAGTTCTCAGGAATTAAGAATAAGCCCTTTCCCTGATTTTGTGCTGTCTCAGGTTTAGTATACATAATTAGCAGGGAGTCTGGGGGGAACAAGATGTTTCTTGCATGCATAGCAACATTTTAGTGTTCACATTTTTGACATTACATGATCAACATTTGGAATATCAAACTTTTGATGTCTCATGTAATTTAAATATTCCTTTCTATATTTATATGGCCAACACTGAATCATCAATAGAAACAAAGACAGAGATTAATATATTGTACACAGACCAGTAACTTTCAGCACAAAGCTTGAAGTAAGAAGCTCAAAAAACAAGTATTTTGGAAGGGGATGAAGTCTCACTGTAACCCTGATCTACCTGTAATTATAAATAGACTTACTCGAGTATCCCACAAGAGAAGATTAAAATCCAAATTCCCATATTCCACTGTCACCTAATGGCTGTAGAACACTGTAACTACAACTCTATCATAATGTATTTGAAAGGAACAGATCCCCCCAGATTTACTATTCTTCCATGCAGGACTAGCTTAGTCCTGCATGGAAGTGGACGTTTAGGAGCAGGACGACAGCGTGCCATGCATATTAATGAAGACGCACTGCCTGAGCTCCTAATCTTACACGGAGCGTGTAAGAGTACAGGGGGCATGTCTGAGAGCAGAGCTCTCAGAATATACATGCCCCCGCAATAAAGAACTGCAGAAAGGCCAAAGGAATGAAAGAGACCGCTCATAGGTGTCCGCATATCCCCAGCAACATTCCCCAACATGTACAACAGCAATAGTAAATACAAATCAAATAAACAAGCCTGTTTTTTTTTTTTCATTAAGAATCCAATTAATGCTACCCATAGGTGCGCGGGTGTGCCCATCGCTTAGCTACAATTAGTGCAGCGTAAATGGCTGAAGAGGAAAACAAGGAAGATATATGCAAATTAAGCAGTATAGCAATAGTGTAGTGGGCAGAAGATTCACCTTATGAGCAGGCATTCCTGGTTTGAATCCCACTGCAGCACATTCCATTTTCCATGGCAAATCACATTATGACCAATATTTTAGTTGCATAACCCACTAAATAACATATATTTGTGAACTGGAGTACTGCATTAAATGCACACATGAGGAGGCGTCAGTGTCATAATGTTGCAAAGTCCCCATATAAGCACATGTGCCCCATACAGTATATGTACACAGGAATTATGGACACACATGGAAGGTAAAATGTGTAATGAATGACAACTCCATACAGCTTCCAAATCCCCCACCTTCCCAAGAACCATTATATATGACTGTCTAAATCAGTACAGTTGTAAGCAGGAGTAAGCAAGTGTAAGCACCAGTAAACATATTTAAGCACTAGTAAGTGAGTTAAAGCCGTTTGCGCTAGGGTAAGCAATGCACACACAGATTAAGCAATTTTGAAGCTAACTTTCTGTAAGCATATTTAACCAAAGGTTAGTATTGCTTACCCTCGCACAAACCCATGCGAACCTGCTTACAACTTCTGAAAAGTGCCTTAATCACTCTGTATCCAATAAACATCCTTGCAGGTCTTGAACCCAGGACTCTATACACTATAGTCAACCACCAAGCCATCACAGCAGTACAGAAGAATGAGGTATAATCAAACAAGTCCTCACTATAGTAAAATCAAACTGAACCTGTGAAAGGAATCCGTATAAGGTTGTATATTCTATAACCGACTACATAACATAAATATGTGAACTGGAGTACAGCACTAAGCTCAGATGCGAGGTGTAATTGTAATAGAGTGTTGAAGTCCCCAATAAAACACAAGGACACCATACAGTGTACGTACAGATGAATCATGGATACCAGGCATATATATAAGATGTAATGAATAAGAAATCAATGCCAAAAAGAAAATATAATGCAAAGTCTAATGTAAGCAACGCTAAGCATTGCACAGGCCAGCTTAGGAGGTGTAAGCAATGTGTAGGCCAGCTAATTCAATGTGCCCCGTGTTATACCCATTTAAATAATACCAACCTTAGGTAAGCAAGTTTGCCAATAGTCTAGCATTTTCAACACCAGCCAATCATGAAAAAGTGAAGGAAATTAGCCGTACTTAAACTCAATAGGTGGGAATACATCTCATAACCAGTAGTAGCTTCCACTTGCAGGTACTATGGCAGAAAGGGGAGAAGATGTGCACTTCCAGGTGCAATGCTGGTGCATCCAGGAGTCCAGAGTCATGGCAGGACTCCTTGTCAAAGACCATGAGCAGAGACTGGTGCAGGACTAGTAACAGGGTTCCCAATACAAGGCAGAAGCCTGGGGCCATCTCACCAATGACCTCACCAGTGCCACTGGCATACACTGGACTGGTGAGCAGGTCAGGCATCACTATGCCAACCTGAAGTGGTGTAAGGGGGACCTCTTGGAGCAGTGGATACAAGAGGCTAGAATGGCAGGGGCTGTCCCAGCTGTGTGTAAGTCTCACTCCACTGTGTGCAATAATTGCCAGCTTATTTATATCATGGATAGGTATGGCTAGATATTCCTCTTATGTGCTCCACAGCTGCAATTGTGTGGGCCGTGAACCAGGAGGCCCACGGAAGTCACCTGGAGAGGTTGCAATGTGAGGCAGGTCAGTAATATCCTTGCATGCACTGTCATAGGAAATAAATCTAAAAGTATTAGTAAATTAATTGTCTGTATAACACCTGTATTGTTTAAGGCGAGTACTACATACACTGGAGAATATGGCAGGAAGAGTCTCATATAGTTTGTATGTACATAAAGGCATAATAGCCTGACAATAAAAGTCTAACTGCTGGACTGCAAGTGTATACTCTGGAATAATATTGTAATGTAGATTTGCAATCACATAATAGTACTGCTCTATTAAGCACTGTTACCCACACTGTGCACCAAAAATAGAATGTGTAGGAATGCCTGTATATGACTGGTGAAATCCCCAGAGGCAATTTAGTACAACTGAGAGACACATAGATAGAAAACAGTGAAAAGGTAGACAACAAAATCTGAATAGCACATGTAAATGAGAAGTGAACTGTTGCATTTTTAGCACACACAGCCATGGTTCGAATCCTGGCAGTGGTACTCTGCATACAGAATCATACCCCACAACTGTACAGATATGTCCAGAATGTCCAGTAAAGTGGCCCATATCTGCTGCCTGTCAACCTGTCCTCCTGGGAAATCAGTGAGATAATCCCAGACGTATAGACATCAAACAGGAAATACAACTGATTGACACACATCTATGAGAACAAAGCTGGCACACTAGCAACTCCTCAAAACCTTATGAAGCCACGTATGTCCCATTTACACCCCCATGTTGTCAAGCTGTGGCCAGAGTGTGTACAGTAACAGAGTGAGATGTATGTGTATAATAGTAATGTGGAATCTGGTAATGTGTGTGGCAACATTCAGGTGGTGCTAACAAACATTTCTCCCACAGGTCTGTCAGATACCAACACTGTGCCCAGAAATACAAGAATGATACCCTGTACTGGTACTGTCTACTTTGGAATTGTATCGCATTGTGACTGATGCAGTTGCTCTGAATAATAAGGTATTGCTCATCACTGTTGCCCACACTGTCCTACAAAATATAACTGTCTAGGAAATCCTGTATAAGAGAGTTGTAATACAAGGTCAGAATGCAAAACCACAGGAGAATTATAAGACAGAAAGCAGATAGGAGATATACAGCAATATCTATATAGCACATACAACTCTGATGGACAGTGTTTAAGTTGTAGAAGATACAGCCATGGTCTGAATCCTGGGAGTGGAAGTAGGCTGCATACAGAATCATACCCTACCCATAGCCATTCTAAAGACATGCTTCTGGAGCGATTCTCACCGGGCCTCCACTGAAAACAGGATCTGTAGAACCTAGTCAGACTTTCCCGGTCAACAAAATGTTAAATAAAAAAAAAAAAAATACCCCACAACTGTACAGATAAGAAAAGAATGTCCAGTATATGGGCCCATATCTGCTGCCTGTCCCCCTGGGAAGTCTGTGGGATGATCCTAGATGTCTAGGCAGCAAACAGGGAATACAACTGATTGTCACACATATCTATGAGAACAAACCTGTCACTCTAGCAACTCCTGAAACTGTTATGAGATTAATAAGCCAAGTATGTCCTATCTATACCCCCATGTTGTCAAGCAGTGACCAGAGTGTGTACATTAACAGAGTGAGATGTATGTGGATAATACTATTGCGTAATCTGGTGCTTTGTGTGGCAACATTCAGGTAGTGTTAACAAACATTGCTCCTACAGGTACTTCGGATACGAACACTGTGCCGAGAAAAAAAAAAGCTTGATACACTGTACTGGTACTGTTTACTCTGGTATTGTATGGAATTGTGAGTATTGCAGTTGCTCTGAATAATAAGGTATCACTGATCACTGTCACCCACACTGTGCTACATAATATAACTGTGTAGGAAAGCCTGTATAAGAGTGTGGTAAGTCACTAAAGGTTGAAGAGGGCAATAGTCTACATATGTCCCAGTTCACCTGCATGTGGTCAAGACATGGCCAGAGTCTGTGCAGAAAGAGATGGACAGCTATGTGCACAACATCAACCTGGAATCTGCATGTGTATAAACAGTTAGTTGGTGTTAAAAAACATTTCCTCCACAGGTATACCAGTTAAGAAGTGTATACTGCAGGTAAAACCAGTGCATGTATAACGATGATGACAGCCATATCACTGTCCAAATTAAGGCTATAGGGTACTATAGTAATACTTGTAAGGTACAGATAACAGCACTGACTATGAAAGTAATGTGGACTACAGGAATATATTAGTTGTTAATTGAGATCTTTCAACCATATCCCCCACCATATCTCCAACAATAATCTACATACCCACCTCAACTGTTATGTAATGCCTTCACTGTTCTGATTATGACTTATTGGATGATAATTATTTAAATCTGTTTCCATGCATGTGTTATATTGAAATATTCCAACATTGGTGGCATGCTGCCATCAATGTACATGCATGCTGTTGTTTTTACCACTATGGTCCCATATATGCATGTGTTCCGTTTGCTTTGCAACTGTTCCATATATGGTGTCTGGGTTAATGTGAATATCTATACATGCCATTATACCTAACCTTGGAATGTGTTGACTACTACTAACCCACATATGATGATAAAATGTAAACACTATAGCACGTTTGGGAAGGCCGGGCCAAGCGTCCCACCTGTCACACCTCAGCAAGCCATGGCACCAGGCACCAGCACATCTGGGGCCCAACCGGGACATTCCTGTCCATTAGTCCTGCACCACCTTCAGGTGGAACTACCTCATAGGATGGGGCTCATCCCCTCTGGGAGCGGGAGCGGACAGGAACCTGCCACCTGTTGCCAGGTCTGTGTCGTGGTGCATAACAAGCTCTGCAGGGAGGTTGGAGATCTGCGATGACAGCTCAAGGGCACTGTGTCGCAACTAGAGGGTCAGCCTGGCTCTGTGACTCAGCCCACAGCACAGCCACCTTCGGGGCTGTGAAGGTGCAGTGGTGACTTCCCATGGGTGGGGATCTCAGTCCCACTGTTTCCACTAGGGGGCTCATGAGCTTCTGATGTCCCACAACTCCTCCACATCAAGGTTTCTACCCCCCCACATGTGTCATATACTATCCCTATTTGCGTCTTGCTTGTTTTGGCTGTTAACCTACCAGACCTACATCCCCAAATATACCTACTATCCCTTCCCAACATCCCACTCTCACCTGAAAAATAAAAAGGGCAATCTGTCCCCCCAAAAAATCTCGCCCCATACATTGCTGTCCATTTCGCACATGTGTCCACTGAACACATGTAATCTGGTCTAATTGGCATCACAACATATTATTGTTGTCCTCACCCCTCTCTCTGGGGTTTGTGCCCAAATCGACCTCCAAATTCAGTATATGTGCACAGCTATTTCTGTAGAAGAAATGGGCAGCTATGGACCTTTCCTACATCCTTCCTGCACACCCCTAGCTACTTTCCCTACTGTCTTTCCCTCTTTGTGCCCCTTTTTCACCACCTTCCTATCAACCCTTTTTTTCTTTTCTTTTAAAGAAATGATTGCAGGGGTAAGTGGGAGTAAGTACTTTTAAGCAGTAGTAAGTGTGTTTAAGCCTGTTTGCATTGGGGTAAGCAATGCCTACACAGGTTAAGCAATTGAAAAGCTAACTGAGTATAAGAAACTGTAACCATAAGTTAGCAGTGCTTACCTCTGCGCAAACCCACACAAGCCCGCTTACAACTGGTTAAATGTGCCTTAATTACTCTGTATCCAACGGCCATTGTTCTGCCCAGCAACAAAATAAACAGCTTCTGCAAGTGTTGAACCCAGGACCCTGCACACCATAGCCAACTTGATTTACCACTAAACCATGTCAGATATACATAACCCTGATTTTTTCACAAACATATCATCCAGCCCAGGCATTCAACAATACAGGGAATGTATTTCAACATGTAGATGTATGTGTGTGTGTGTGTGTATATATATATATATATATATATATATATATATATATATATATATATATATATATAATATATATTAATATCTAAATAGATATAACATATCTATATATGTAGATATCGATATATATCTAGAAATATAAACATATGTAAATATAAGCATATATACATACATATGCATACATCTATAGATATATATGTCTACACCTATATGTATATATATATATATATATATATATATATATATATATATATATATATATACAGCAATTTCTATATATGCAAGTATATATATATATATATATATATATATATATATATATATATATATATATATAGAGGTATATATGGACATACATCTGTAGATAAAAATGGCAACATAACAAAAACATATATGTCCACATGCAGCGTTAATGGGGTTGAGAGGCCCCAAACAACATACGTCTTGTACGAATTGGTATCCCCCCCCACAGCCGAACATATCTGCCCTGCAATACACTACCACCTGTTGCAGATCCCATAACCTGGACTTAACATGACATGGGCACAAGATGTTAACAGTACTCCATCCCACCTGTATGATGTCAGGCTGGTATCAGTAACATATCATGCAGTACAGTCTGACTCCCATAGGGAAGGTACAATGTGGAAGCAGTCAACATCCCTAGGATACATATACACAGACACATATATGCAGATACAGATATATATATATGTGTGTAACTACACATACACACGCAGAGATATGTATAGGAAGATACATATGTAGAAGGTGCACACAATATAGAACAGCCACTATGCCTACAGTTACTACCTTATCAACTGGACACTGTATGAGCCACCCATACAAATGACAATCATTGCCTGCAACATATACCCACAGAGAAGTCAAAGGATGTAACACCACACACAGGGTTGCATACATGAGAAAGCTTTATTTGTGTACTATTACAGTTGTATATACCATGTCATATAGTTGTTTAGACAATGACATCCATATAAACAGAGCAATTCAACTGTGAAACAGTTATACTAATACATTAGTCTGGAAAGGTTTACATATGTTGCTGTCCAGGTTGAGGCCTTCAAGTAGTACAATAGTAAAGACAGACTGGGCCACAGGATACCAAACAATCAACAGTAACTAATGTAGATGTATAGGTCAGCAGCCTCTTTCCACACTCTGTACACAATCCCTAGGGGGTAAAGACCGCAGTTGACACAATGGGATGTAACTATTACATAATAAGGCATAACTGACACCATCACAATCACACTGACAAACAGAGCAGTCTGTATGGCAGGAGGCAGCAGGACTCAGTAGGCCTGCATTTACCCAAGGTGGATTGTATGGTAATGTACATACGGATACCTTAAGGCAGCTTACCCCTGATACCTCCAAATATTGTAACAGCCTTGGTTAGTCATGGTGCATCCCTCCCAGGCTCAGTAATACAGGGTCATATACCACTGTTACATACACTGGCCTCTGGAGTGCATAAGGTCACACATGTATTGTGTAGGTGAAGCCACACATATATGGCCCCAACCCCACAGTATGTGTGGGGGACACAACAGCAGTGGACTGATGGCAGGAATGGCAGCATGACATACTAACAGCCCACTACAGAATAACCCATGACAGCATGTCATATGTGCAAAGCCTGGTATGTAGGTGGAGGACAGAGGCTGGAACACAGGCCCATATGTGTAAAACAGTTGTCATACACTAAGTAAGTCACCGGTGTTACAGGATAGTCTGCAACATACCCTTAGTCAGGAATTGAAGTTAGAAACAGAAATGGATGTAGACTCAATAACAAAGAAAGTACCTTGGACTGGATACTTACTAATAGTCCTCATCAAACCTATACAGCAGGAACCCTTCCAGATGACCTAAGTGACCATTCACTTACTTATATTATCAGACATAAAACCAACCTAACTTTCCCTAACACTTTCAGAACAGTACGCACCAAAAAATACTTTAACCCAGAACTTTTTCAAACAGAACTCAAACAATGTAATTGGTCACCATTAAAATCTCTCCCCCTAAATGAAGCAGTAGAATACTTCATTTCCACATTCTTAACCATCCTGGACCACCACGCCCCAATACACTCTATTAGAAATAAAGCTAAACCAGCCCCCTGGCTCTCTAAAAGTACTAGGAAAAAATCCTTCTCAGAAACAAATCCTGGGCAAAATGGTGTACTACTAAGAATCCTACAGATCACCAAACCTTTAGGCAACAAAGAAATAATACAAAAAAGCCATCCTGCTAGACAAAAAAGAACTTTTACCTCCAATTACAGCAATCCTACCACAAAGAACCACAAAAATTTTGGACTAGCATTAACAAATTTCTTTACCTAGGCCAATCTATCACACCCAACCCACAAGGATCTAACCCAGAAAATCCCACACAAATAGCTAATGCCTTCAATTCTTTCTTCACAGACACTATACAAACTCTTGCTAGCCATCTATCTCCTGACACCTCTAATCTGCCTACTTCTACTACAAACCCACCCCAGCATTTTATTTACAACCTGTGTCTACTTCCTTTATCTGCTCCCTTCTCCAAAAATTAAAACCTACTACCCCCTCAGCTGACAAACTCCCAGCAGAATTCCTGCAAAAAGGAGCTAAAGCCATTGCCTATCCCATTTTCTTTCTGATAAATAGAACCATAAGTGAAGGAACAATCCCATCTATCTGGAAAATTTCTCATATCATCCCACTGCACAAAGAGGGGAACTCAAATGACTTCTCTAACTTTCGTCCCATAGCTTTACTATCCCCTCTGGCAAAAATAATGGAAAAATGCATCCATAAGCAACCACTTACCCACCTACTCCATAATAACCTACTTGCCAGCTGTCAACATGGGTTCAGACCTTACCACAGTACCACCACAGCCCTGCTAGCCTTCACAAACTCTATTAACAAAAACTGCAATAAAAATATTCTTTCCTCTGAGGTCTTCATTGATTTATCTAAGGCTTTTGACATGGTTAACCACCAACTCCTTCTACGCATACTTAAATCCCTTTCACTTGATCCTCTGTCTATGAATTGGTTCACATTCTTCTTAGAAAACCGACAGCAGGCTGTACTCTGGCAAAATAAACTATCTAATCACCTTTCTATCTCCCTCGGTGTCCCACAGGGCTCCATATTAGGCCCACTCCTATTTTCCATTTATACTTATGATCTCCAAACAACTATTCCACACACCAACTGCATTCAATATGCAGATTACTCTACTATAATCTGTTCTGCCACTTCTCAAACTGAACTTCAGTCTCTTACCCAAAAAGCTTTCAATACTGTCGAACAATGGTTCTCTCACCTCTGCCTCCTCTTAAACCCCCAAAAAACTAAATTATTACTCTTTACACCAACCCGAAAGTCCATCCCCTTACATTTCACTCTCACATCCAACAACGGTACTCTTATTTCTCCTGAACCAACCACTAAACTCTTAGGAATAACAATCAACAGCAAACTCAACTTTGATATTCACATAAACACCACAATAAAATTAGTTAACAAAAAACTAGGATCCCTTTACAGAATCAAACTCTTTCTTACACCAGTAGCCAAGACCGCTATAGCCAGAACTCACTTAATCTCCACTCTACTCTATGCTTCTCCTATATACACCAATCTCTCCAAAAACAACCTCTAGCAACATCCTATAATAATATTGCTAGATTTGCTACAGGCTCTCCTTTCAGAACCCATCACTGTTTGAATCTAAAACAACTAGACTGGCTAGAATTTCTTAACCAGCTCCAATTTCACCAACCTGCAATAACCCACAAGACCCTGTATCAACCCAGCAACACTCCAATACTGTCTAGCCTCATTACCCCTTACAATAATCTCAAGAATCTACACTCCTCAAATAAACTGCTGATCAATACGACCAAATCTAACAACTCAGCAGGTGACGCCTTGTTCTCTAACTCTGTTGGAAAACTATGGTATCAACTACCCTCTGAACTCACAACTCAGACTTCTCTCTTACTTTTCAAAAGGAATCTAAAACTATTTCTCAACAAACACTGGCTATGCTCCTGTACTAACCCTGACTAACTTTTTCCTTTTACTAATTTTCACCTCACATCCTTCACAATCTTCCTTTAATGTTTCAATTTACTATGTTATTGCATCTAAAACTTATGTATATATGTATAATGTACCCTCTCTTATACATTACCCTCTATGGAATTAGTGCTTATGTTATTAATCACTACAAGTATTATAATTTGTACCTAAAAAAAAAAAATGTATTACCTATATACTTGTAAGAATTGCTGTTTTTTTATATATTGATTCATAGGTTCATAGGTTCATAGGTTCATACTAGGCTATCTGCCCAAGGGCATTTATAAGCCTAGCCCATAGTTATGTGGCTTTCGCCACCCCTTTAGTTTGAATAAAACTATGCCTATTATTTTGCTGTGCCTCTGTCAAGCAGTGACACTGAAGTAATCCTGGGGTATATCTGCGATCTCCCATCCATTGGTCAAGATTCCTCTTGAACAAGGCCAGCGAGGTGCTCTGCCTCACATGTCCCGGGATTTTGTTCCACAGCATAGGGAGTCTCTGGGTGATGAATTTGTCCCTCCAGCACGTTCTATTAATAACTGTGTCAAGGTTTAAGTCTCCCGCCCTTGTAGTTCTGAGGGATCTAGATTTTTTGAGGTGAAGCATATTCATCAAATCTGGGTTTGACATGGCCTTATATGTCAGGCACAGGTCACCTCTGAGCAAGCGGTATGAGACTGAATAGAGCTGGAGTTCTTTCAGTCGGGCAGCATAAGACATATTTTTGAGACCCTTTATCCTTTTGGTGAGGAACTTTTGGGGCCTTTCCAGCTGCTGCAGGTGTCGGGTCAGATACATTCCGAATGGGGCATTGTACTCAATCATAGGTCTAATGAGTGATGAGTACAGGGGGACGATGACCTCCCTTGATCTAGATGTGAATCCCTTCATGATCAGGTGGGCAATGTAGAAGGTTTTCCTAACTACTTTAGCAACATGAGTGTCAAATGAAAGGCTACTGTCAACCTGGGTCCCCAGATCCCTGATGACTTCTTCTGTGCTCAGTGGATTGCCACCTATATGGTAGCTAGGGGTAACCTTGTTTTTCCCGAAGGGTATGACTATGCATTTCTTGGCGTTTAACTTTAGGCCATGGCTCTGGCACCAGTTATCCGTTTCTGTGAGGCCCTTCTGAAGGATATCTGTGTCAGATGTGTTTTCGACTATGGTGCCCAGTTTGCAGTCATCTGCAAACATTGTCAGCTATAACCCTCCTTTGTTTGCTTGTACTTCAGAAAAGTAGATGCCGAACAAGAGTGGACCCAGGACTGAGCCCTGTGGGACACCACTTGTGACAGGCTTTGAGTCTGACATGGCTCCAGCAACTCTGACCCTGTGGGTTCTGTCACTTAGCCAGTTTGCAACCCATCTTGTGATGTATGGGTTTACATTCAAGCTGATGAGTTTTTCAATGATACCTGAGTGGGGTATTGTGTCGAAGGCCTTTGCCAGGTCGAGGTAGGCTGTATGGACTGCCTTTCCCTCATCAATGGCCTTGGTGACTGTCTCAAAAAGTCAACCAAGTTTAAAAGGCATGATCTGCCTTTGACAAAGCCAAACTGGGTTGGATCCAAAGTCTGCAAGTTCCCTATGTCTTTATTTATGAGTTCCATTATGATCCTCTCCATGGCTTTGCAGATAAGGCTTGTCAAGCTAATGGGACGGTAATTACCAGGGTCGGTGGAGGCACCGCCCTTGTGAAGTGGGACCACAGTTGCCGTGCGCCACTCCTTGGAGTGCATCCTGAGGTGAGGCTAAGATTAAACAGCTGTTCTAACTGCGGGTTTAATTCCTCATTGAGTTCGTGGAGCACACAGCCAGGGACACCATCTGGTCCCATGGATGCTGTGTTTTTTGCCTTGGAGAGGGCAGTTCTCACCTGGGCGTTGGAGATGTTTGGGGGCTACAATCCTCTGGTATAGATATCTCTCCTTTTGGGGGGGGGGGAGAAGTTTGCACTGAACCTGTCAGCCAGTATGTTGGCAATGTGTGTAGGTTCAGTAATCTTCACATCATTTTGAACTAATTCTGAGCATATCTGGGAGTTTCCTCCTAGGTTTCTAACATAGCTAAAGAAGGCCTTATGATTGTCTTTTGAGTCCTTGGCGATTTTTCTCTCAAAATTTGCCTTGGATGATTTTATGAGAGCTCTTAGTTTTTTACTTATAATGATCAAAGGTGTCTTACCTTTCAAGGATTTTGCTGTATCTTGTAGTAGCTTCCTCCTTTTGTTGTAGAGCTTGTTTATGGCTGGGGTCCACCAGACTGGACGCTTGCCTTTGGTACAAAGAGTCTTAGTTTTGTTTGGGATTGCCTGATCCATGCAGTCCTGTAGGTGCTGGTAGAAGGCATTTGTAAGTGATTCAGCCATTTGAGTAATGTTTACCACTGGCTCAGGGGCCTTAAAGGAGACCACGCTAGTTTTTAGAAGTGTGAAGTCGGCTTTTGAGAAGTTTTTCACTGTGGTCTTTTTTATTTCAGTTGGGGGCGGGATGAGGACCTCCAGCAAGATTAGTTTATGATCTGATCTCACCAGTGAGGGGTATACTTCTGGTGTTGAACATTGTGATCCCATGTTCGTGATGATGAGATCAAGTATGTTTTCTCCTCTTGTGGGGATGGTGACTAGTTGTTCCATGGCATTTGAGTTTATGAACTCCAGGAACCTTTGGGCAAGAGTGTTTGGGCTTGAGTAGTGTTCCCAGTCTAAGTCTATATTAGGGTAGTTGAAATCACCTAGTATGGTGGTGTTTGGAGATACATTTATCCCCTCCAATGTTTTCAGGAAGGCCATGTGAGGTTCCTGAGTTTGAGAGGGTGGCCTGTAACATGCTACAAATTGCAGAGCAGTCTTGCCTATGGTTAATTGCACCTGGATGGTCTCCGATGCATCGTGCATTGCCACCAACCTTGAGGTGTGGGTGTCCTTTATGAATATGGACACCCCCCCTCCTTTCTTGGTGTTGTCCGGATTTTGGGGCCGGAACGCATGATATGAGGTGAAACCTGTTAGTGCTGGGGTGCTCTCAGAAGCCTTGAACCAGGTTTCTGTCACAGCACAGACATCGATGTTCTCCATACTGAGAAGGGCCTCGAGTGCGTGCATCTTGAGATTGAGACTTCTGGCATTGAGCAGCATTACCCTTAGTTTTTTCCTTTTTGTGTTCTAGGGTGGTAGGTTTAGAATTTGAGCCTTGCCTAAAAAAGGCACTATGGGGGTGGCAAGAGCCTTTGCCAATATCCGGAAGCCTAGGGGTGACAGGTGCAAGCCATCCCTTGTGAAGCAACGTGGCTTGTCCAGCATGTCATCCCAGGCAGACAGACATTGGATCCCCTTTGAATGACACCAGAATTTAAGCCAATTATTAAAGCTGATCATCTTATCACTGTATTGTGGCATCATTCTAGGTGAAGGTAGGATACTGCTCAAGGTCAGGGTCATACCTGCCTGGGCTACATAATCAGAGAGCTCCTCAATGTCTCTTTTCATGTAGTCCAAGGAGGTACGTCTCAGGTCGTTGACACCAGCTTGGACAATAACTGAGTCGTACTTGTACCTGCTGTTGAGAGACCTGAGTGCTTGCGTTATGTGGCAGATTCTAGCGCCCGACAGGCAGCTTACTGTGACCTTCTCCTTACTCAGTCTGGTGAGCGGGACGTCAGTGTGTCTGACTATGGAGTCACCTATGACAAGTATGTTTGGTGTTGTATTTGGCCTTAAGGGCAGTGACTGCTTCGCACACTGATTTTATTGTTTATGTGTTGTTTGTGTGGTGTATTGAGTTTGCAGTTGCTTGGGTGTCTGCTGCCTCTGCTGTTTAGGTAAATTTTTACTCAGAGCCTCCGAGTATGTCTTAGTGTGTTTATGTGTTTGATTCAGTGGTGTGGTTGAGTTATGTGAGACTGGTATTGTGGTGTGTGGTTGCCTTCTCCTCCTGCCTGGTCTTGCCAGTCCTGAGTTGAGAGAGCTCAGCCTCCAGTCTGGCTAAATAGCTGCATCTCTCACAAGTGTTAGTGTTACGTGGGAGGAGGAGAGGGTTGTCCGTGTACATGAGACAATTGTAACATTGTCTCAGAATTCCCAGATTCACCAACTGGGCAGGAGAGGACGCCAGCATCTGACCCTTCGACATGCTAGAAAGAATTATGAGTTGGTATGAGACAGAAAAGTAGTGGGCTTAGCAGGGAAGTGGGCACTCCTGGGGGGTTTTGGTAGTGAGAGATTTGTATAATATAGGAGTGCTTGACCTGCAAGGAGAATGCTTATAAGACAAGGGATATGCTTATAAGACAAGTGTTGAGCTTTTTGAGAAGAAAAAGCTATTTGGAACAAGTGCTGCACTTCTTAGTAAAGGTGTAAACTGTTTAGGTTCCTAACAGAGCAGTTCTAAGGGAAAAATTGAAGAACAGACTTTCTGGAGCCAGAAAGAGTTTAACCTTGTTTAACCGGCGCTGCCCGATGCTGCTCTAGTGGCAACTCCGTGCTAATTTGCATGTTAAAGCGTGCTTGATAGCAGGGGCTGGAAAGAAGCAGGAATAGACCCAAAACGGACAATAAAACTACAGTTTCAAGTCAGTAACCACCTCTACGGGGGGCAGGGAAGCTGTTCAGTGTTATTCACTGCCACTGATCAACACAGAGACCCTCCTTCAGCCCAAGCAAAAATGGCCTCACAGAAACTTTCAAACAGTTCAGGAACAGCAAGCCTGTAACTGAACGTTTTTAACTCTCAGAAAAGTGGGAAAAAGCAAGATTTTTTTTGTTTTGTTTTTACAGAGATAGCAGAGGTTCACAAGTAATATCAAGTTATAACAGTGCAGTAAATGACCCCACACAAGAGTGCTAGGTCAAGGACAGAAAATATGCAAGTTTTAAGAAAAAAACGATTTAAAATTAAGTGCAAACAGGAAATTCAGCAAACAGCTTTTGGTTGTGCTCTAAATACAGCTACTAATACAGAAATCAAGTTTAACAAGCCAGAAAATGCTCAAGCTAGGCAGCTATGCAGAAAAACTTAGCAAATAAACAGAGAAAAACTACTTAAAATCTCAAAAGTGGCTCCCTTCTTCTCTCAGCGTTTTTTCCTCTTGGAGGGTGCTTCACCAACTGCCAACAAGCCTGAAAAGATGCCCAAACCACGAGGCAACTAGGTTTTAAGAGAGGAAGATGAAGGAGTTTTGGAAATGACCCCTAGTGGCCAATAAAACTACAGTTTCAAGTCAGTAACCACCTCTACGGGGGGCAGGGAAGCTGCTCAATGTTATTCACTGCCACTGATCACAGAGAGACCCTCCTTCAGCCCAAGCAAAGATGGCCTCACAGAAACTTTCAAACAGTTCAGGAACAGCAAGCCTGTAACTGAACTTTTTTAACTCTCAGAAAAGTGGGAAAAAAGCAAGATTTTTTTTTGTTTTTGTCTTTTACAGAGATAGCAGAGGTTCACAAGTAATATCAAGTTATAACAGTGCAGTAAATGACCCCACACAAGAGTGCTAGGTCAAGGACAGAAAATATGCAAGTTTTAAGAAAAAAACAATTTAAAATTAAGTGCAAACAGGAAATTCAGCAAACAGCTTTTGGTTGTGCTCTAAATACAGCTACTGATCTGTCATAACTTCTATATTAATTTTGTATGTTTCTTGGAGCTTTTCTCCCTGGGCCTCTACTGAAAATGGACATGTATCCAGCTAGACTAGCCTGGTCAACAAATGTAAAATAAAAATGTAAAATAAAATAAAATAAAAATAAAATAAAATGTACTGATAGCACTCAACACACACACACTGCAAGTGATATATCTGACACAAAACCTGTGTGGTGGACAGACAAAACATAATCGGCACACTACTGGCCATCAAGAGGATAGGCCCACAGTTGAGAGCTATGCAGACAGACTGGATTCCAAGTTAAACTAGTATGTACACACAAACCTTGTAACACCAGTGCTATACAATGCATGCAACAACTCTACTCACACTCTGTCTGTAGTTCTGGAACCTTCTACAAATATGTAGCTGGCTTGTGTGTGCAAGTTCACCTGTAAGAGTTATTGCTACCTGCTGTCTGTAACACTGATGCCCATACACAGGAAGGATGTCCATCATACAGGAAAGGTAAACGGGCCACACCCACATGATGTAGGGATTTATAGTAGGTGGTTGCCATTACAGTGGTAATTGGAAGTACTACACAGCTGCATGCAGGTAGCAAGTGGAGGACACTGATTGGTGCAGAGGCCATCACCTGATCATGTGCATTACCTACAAAATCCATGCTGCAATCTATTCAAAGCAGCTCAATCCATTTATTGGAGAGAGACTGTGACAGAGAGAGAGAGAGAGAGAGAGAGAGAGAGAGAGACTGAAAGCCAAAGGCAAAGCCAAAGCAAAAAAAAAAAAGAACAAAGAAAATAATTACATTAAGCAAATTATCCAGAACAGACATCATTCCCACAACAGGTATGTGAAGTATATATGCATGTAACTAAATGCAGTAGTTGGTCCATAATAATAGGATAGATGATGTGGCATGATTTATATGTGCCATCAGGTATTGTTGTAATGATGTTCAGCTGAACAACTTCTATGGACAATAGTGTCTGTCTCTGTGGGTAGTGGGCCACAGCCGTCAACTGTGCAGATCAGCACTGACTGACAAGATGTAAGCCATCATAGTGTGCGTTGTATAATGGGATGTATGTATATTACGTGGCCAACAGCTGGTGGTGGAAGTAATGCCATTATGATGGACACCTGGGATCAACAGCCCACCCATTGCAGGATAGTCATGTTAATCTGTAATGTAGCATGCAGGAATGCCATAGGTGTGTAACAGGGTTACCTGCAATCTGGACCTATATATACCCCCTAATGTCAGGCTGTGTCCATATGTGGCACCTGTCTGTGTTGTAGCAAGGCAGAACAGTGCAGCTGTGCAGGAAGGTGTTGTGAGATTATGGACCTGATGTCTTAATGTACCCCAAATATATGTACACATATATAATATATATATATATATATATAAATATATATATATATATATATATATATATATATATATATATATATATATATATATATATATATATATATATACACACATGAATGTCCACAAATATACAGATACCCATATGTAGACATATATATGAGCACATATATACATCACATATATCTACACATATAGATATAAACTCCAGATCTAAAACTTCCAGTGGAAACTGCTAACAGCTTCAATAACTTCTTTACCAAGACCATCCAGTCACTAGCTAGCCAACTACCCTGCAGCAACCCCTCTCAGTTTTCCTCCTCTAATACTACCCAAGTATCCTTTAATTTTCAGCCAGGATCCACTTCAACCATTAAATCTCTACTCACTAAACTAAAACCCACTACCTTAGCAGCAGATCTCCTTCCAGCAGAATACCTACAGAAAAGTGCAGAGGCCATCACGTAGCCCATTTTGATAATCATAGACCGCTCTCTATCTGAAACCTATTGTCCCTATCTCTGGAAGGCCTCTTATGTTATACCTCTGCATAAAGGAGGGAACTCAGTTGACCTCTCTAACTACAGACCAATAGCCATTCTATCACCACTTGCCAAAATACTTGAGAAATGCGTCCATAAACAACTATCCCACTACCTTACCCAGAACCAACTCCTGGCTAACTCCCAGCACGGATCTAGATCTCACCATAGCACTACCTCTGCCCTCCTATCCTTCACAAACACTATTAATACAAACAGAAACAATAACAAACTATCCTCTGCTCTCTTCCTAGATCTTTCTAAGGCCTTTGATATGGTCAATCATCAGCTACTTATCCTAGCTCTGAAACGCTTGTCACTTAACAATGACCCCATCAAATGGTTTCAGTCATATCTGTCTGAGAGAAAACAAGCAGTATCTTGGCAAAATACCCTATCCACAAAACTACCTATTACTCTGTGAGTCCCGCAAGGGTCTATTCTATGTCCCCTCCTCTTCTCTATCTTCATCAACGACCTACCCACTATTACTCCAAAGGCCACTTGTATTCAATATGCAGATGACTTGACTATAATCTGCACAGCTTCCACCTTAGCTGAACTTATCACATTAACCCAGAATACTTTTTCTGTAGTAGAAAAATGGTTTTCTGATTGTCACCTCCTCTTAAACCCTCAAAAAACCAAACTCCTAATATTCTCCCCTAATAGTAAAACCACCTCACCATTTTTTACCCTAACATCCACCAATCGTATAACTATCTCCCCAGACTCACACACAAAACTTCTTGGGTTCACAGTAGATAACACCCTAAAATATGACTACCACGTGAATCAAACTATCAAATCCGTTAACAAAAAATTGGGCTCCCTCTATAGGATCAAACGATTTCTCACCCCAATAGCTAGAACTACCATTGCCCGATCCCACTTACTTTCCACCCTACTCTATGCTTCTCCACTCTACGCTAACCTAAACAACGCCTCTCTGTCCAAACTTGCTAGATGCTATAACCAAGTGGCCAGGTTTGCTACAGGTGCACCCTATAGGACCCACCATTGTCTGAACCTATCTCAACTTGGCTGGCTTGAATGGCCTAACCTGGTCCAATATAATCAACTTATTATAGCCCATAAGGTTCTCCACCATCCTGAATACACCCCAGCCTTAAACAATATCATTAAGCCATATAGCAACCTTAGGTCCCTACGCTCTGCAGACAAGCTTCTGGTACAAACGACCAAGAGCAATAATGTGGCAGGGGGCTCTCTACTTGCCAACTCAGTAGGTAAAATTTGCAACTCACTATCTGCCATACTTACCCACCAACCCTCCCTCACCCAGTTTAAAAAAATCCTCAAACTCCACCTCCAAAAACATTGGCTACGTCCCTGTTTCAACCCTGATTAGCTAATTATCTGAATTTATTGCTCTCTCTTGCTAGCTGTGCTTGAACTATTATAGAACGAATGTCTACTACATAAGTTTAGACAAACCTCTTGTCTGCAACTTTGTAACATATTGATTTGTGTAGCTTACTGACTTGTGTTGTAATACTTGTACCTACAACTTTCTCGACCCTGTCTTTGCAACTGTACTAGGCTGCAGCTTTGTACCATTTTTATGATGGCTCTTACTATAATGTATGCTTGTATCCTATTGACTTATGTTTGTTATTACTTGAACTTACAACTTTCTCTAATCTGTCATTATGTAACTGTGCTTTCTGGAGCTTTTCTCCCTGGGCCTCTGCTGAAAATGAACTTATATCCAGTCAGACTATCCCGGTAAACAAATGTAAAATAAAATAAATATATACCTATATGTACATGTCTACATATGTACAAACACACATACAAACATAGATGTATGTAAATACATATCCCCTATATAACTACCACAGTGCTGCATGCTATGTGTGAGGAAACAGCTCACATAGCAATACACACAGATATCTACAGCTGGCAGTGTGTGTGCAGCATGGATGGGTATGTCATATGTGAACCCCTTGTTGGGACCACATTGCCCTTGTCTGTGAAGTATGCAATGGGAATATGGGGAAGTATGGCAGGTATAGTTGTGGAGGTGGCCAGGGTTGGTAGATATAGAGGACAGTCTACAGGGGTGGTAAGTGGCACATGTAGTGGGTAAACACCCTGGGTGGTGTGTGTGGTCTGTGATGTGGATGCCCTGTGGGCCTCAATATGGACACAATGGGAACAAGCCTCCCACCCATTGCTACTCACAACAGCAGCCCACGTCCTGAAGGTGCCTGGCCTGCAGGCTGAGCAGGAGGAGCATGTCGGCCCTGTGAATATGTACTGGGTGCCTCAGAGTGATGTAGCACATCCCACATGTGTCTGAGGAGCCCGTTATGGAACAGACCCTGGACCTGACCTCAAAGGACAGGAACATATCTGTGTGTGCCTGGGGGGGGGTCAAGATCCCCTGGGTTGGTTCCACCTGACAGTATTGCTGGACCAGTACATGAGGAGGCCCCAGGGTGGGACACACATGTGATGTGGCCAGGTAAATGGGCAGATGGGTTTGGAGAGGTGGTTCTGCTGGGCAATAGTACATATACATGCTATTATGTCACTGTTATAGAACATATGTTGGTAGTAATAGTCTACACAATCCGGAAGCATGTCCAACAGCATGCATAGATATCCCCAATAACACAGAATGTCAGATGTGCAGTAATCACAAAGCAGCCATACCACAGGCATATATGGAACCATAGTGGCCCTGACAATGGCATGCAGGTGAATAGTTTGTAACAGGCTAACAATGATAGTGTCCACACAGGGAACATGGCTACAAACACATAGCACAAAGTGTGGTACAATATAATATCTGTCCCACTGGTAGGTAAGCTGTAGCCATACATAATGAATTGTGTGTACAGTTTGTTGTTGCTGATATGGTGGGGAGGTGACAGTGATGTGTATTAGGAACTGTGGTAACCTTGCTGTATGAGTTGCTCAGACCTGTTTCCATCTTTATGTCTTTCAGCCAAGATGTCACATGCACGGCTACCATCTTATTCAGCTGCCAAAAATGAAGTACTGCTCATCTATTTAATCCAGCACTACCCTTTCCTGTTTGGCTGGGCCACCCATGATCAGCAGGATCAGACTGCACTGTGGAACAACCTAGTCTGCAGGGTCAATGATGTCAGACTGCACAAACGCAGTTATAAACAGGTCCGGCATCATTGTTCTGACCTGCTTCACAATGCCCGTCTGCGTGCTGCTGCAGTCTGGGAGGACCACCTTGCCACAGTGTGGACCATGCCATCCACCTCTCCCTGAAATGTTTGGAGGAGCTCTTGACCAGCCTCGTGGCACCTGCCCGTCTGGCCAGCCACCATTCACCAGACACCTTTGTGGAGGTGGGTGCCACCCACAGCAGCCGCGGAACATGCAGGTAAGGCCACTGCACATCAGTAGACCACTTTTGTGTATACATCTGCATCGGTACAGGTAGATAATGCATATCAGACATGCCATAGATATATTGTGTTGCTGCATAGTAGTGATAAACAGATGCCCATATGTGGTAGTATTGTGGAAATGTACCATTGATGTATTGTAATACTGCATCCCTCTGTAGCACTGCCACAGGTGTGGCCACTTCCATTGCATCACTCACCCTCTTATGTAGGTCCCTCTGGGATACCACCAAGGCAGCAGCCTGTAGCTGGAGAGTATGGTTTATGTAGATGCTTGACAACACACCGGGCATGCAATGGCGATGGTATATTTCATGCACAAATCTAACACACCTACCCAGAATGCATGCTGTACATGTACACGTATTGTTGCTGTGAAATGCATGGCACCACAGGGGTGACCATAATGGGGTATTGGAAGTGTATGACACACCTGCATGATAACTAACATCCTGTCATTGCAGAATGTGTCCACAGGGAGTAACATAATGGTGGAAGACATGGCCTACAGAAGGGACATGTTTGGAACAACACCCATATACAGTGCAACAACAGTGTATATACCTGTAGGACAATGGCAACTGCTGCAGAGATATACTATGGCATAAGGCATTACTGTGGTCCACGTTATCAGCTGGGACTAGGCTGCAACATGTGGTGTTCAGTGTATGGGACACTGCAAAGTGACACACATGTGTAGGGCTTACTTGTCATGCATCTGTAAAAAGGCCGAAGCGGGGATGTCAGCATGACACACCAGTGCATTGCAGGAGTGATCCTAAGGAAGCTAAGAATGGCTGTATCTGACATAGTCAGGTTCAGGACCTGTGGCAGATGTATCCCTACCCCCACAGCAATAGTGACAGCAGTGTGTGAACACCAAGGGATGTGCACATGAGTAGACCATGCAATCATGCAGATTAGGGGAAGATGTGTAGAGCAGACTGAACATACACTGGCAATTGCAGATGGCCCACACTGGTATATCCCCACTAGGAGAAGTGACTGCTGTAGTACACACAACAAGTGGTGCGACAAACCATCATAGCACACATATTTCCACATGGAGTGCATGCATCATGGTCAGCATCTGCACACCTAACACATTCCGTAGACACTGCATGTGAAAGTACAGGACATATGTCAGATATCAGGATCATGCACTGCTAAGATATGCAGTGATGTGGTCCCAATGCAGATCACGGATGGGTGCATCATATTAAGAAGGGTGTGTACACCCCCCATAGCCATGATATGATCTGATGGTTGTTAGTGTAAGAGTATTGGATTGGTCATACATGGTCCACTGCTGTTGAGAATGGTAAATCAGACATCAGGTATTCACAAATGACATCTGTCCACATATCATCCAGGGTATGTGTTGCTGAAACACATAGGGACTGTGAGCATTAAAGCTGACATAACTGACACAGTACTACACATTCTGCAATAGGTTGTACACCTGTGAGGTGTGGTGCACAGTCCATGGCAGGGTGCAGAACAGGTGCACAGCAATACTGTGTACATGAGTGCAGTGGTATCCAGGGGAAGGGGCATCACCTAGTGACAAAGCAGACACATCGCACACATGTATACAGTTACTGGCATGGATTGACTATAGCTGCACTGCATGCTGTTGTGTACCATATGTTCTGCATGTTGATAGATGGGTAATAGGAGGACTGTGTGTACTATCACTGTGAAACCTCACCTGCATGTGTGTGTGTGTGTGTGTGTGTGTGTGTGTGTGTGTGTGTGTGTGTGTGTGTGTGTGTATGTGTGTGTGTGCGCCCTGGTGTTTAGTTAGTTTGTCTGTAGGGTCACTCTGGTGAAGTTGAGGGAGGTTGATGCATGTAGGATGCATGTGTGCATGTGTGCATGTTTGTGTGGGTGTCCATGCATGCACACGTGTGATTGTGGGGTGTTCATACAGCAGTACCTCCCTTTGGGACCGTGCAGTACATGGACATTGACTGCCACATTACACACCAGGAATACTTGTCATGTATGTAATCACAGGATAGCTGATAGTATAACAAGGTCTGTAGCATGGAACAGGCATTGAGAAGGAAGGTATATGCCAGGTATACCCTTAATATCGCATTCAGCAGAGAGGTGACCTACAACCCATGTATGCAGCACTACATATGCATTGGGGAAGTACTACTCAACACCAGGGAGTATATCCATAAATGACAGTTGTCACATGATAGGCTGATTGAGCAGCATATCTGGCATGTACTGAGAATACATGCACATGACATACCAGTGCGTAATATTATGGAGTGAACATAGTAGCTCACACATATAGGGGTCATGCTCATGATGTCTGGACAAATGCAGTGTGAACACTGAATGACAGCAGTGAGGCCATCTAACACCACTACACACAGGTCAGGCAGGTAATGTAATAACAGGTCTTGTGTTGTGCTCACTTGTCTAGGCATTTAGAGGACTGATATATTAATGAGTGGTATCATTGTGTGTATGTTACCAAGTGTGATGCAGGATGGGGAACACATGGAAATATATGTGGGACTGTCTGTAAAGTCATGACAGGTAGGCATTACGGTGGTTTGTGTGCGTGTGTGTGCGTGTGTGCGCGTGTGTGCGCGTGTGTGTGTGTGTGTGTGTGTGTGTGTGTGTGTGTGTGTGTGTGTGTGTGTGTGTGTGTGTGTGTACCCTGTTAGGCAATGCTGTGCAGGTTTTAAAGTGAGTTTATTGTTTTCCTCAACAGGTGGCGAGGTGGGTCAGGGTCCCTCCTGCATGTAATCTGATGTTGGTATCCATACTGACACTAAAGATGATGATAGTACTGTTGCAGCACAGGTGGGGTTGTCAGGGGCTGAAACAGCACCATCATTTGACATCCCCCTTTTAACCACCCCCGCATACAGTTTCAGTGCCTATACATACCTCATCACCAGTGGCCATAGCGGTGGGACAGCTAGTGTTTGGTATCTGTGCACAGGGAAGTGTGTTAACCATGCCTACTTTGTCTGGTTGCAGGTTGCAGCAGGCATAGCCAGATGTCTGGCAGGGCACCACATAGGCAGATGTCCAAGGGAGCTTATGGTAGGGTCGCTGGACATCATGCCCCTGGCAGAGGCAACATAGCTAGTACCAGCAGGCGCATATTTCAGGCTGTCATGGAGGGGCAGGCACGTATAGAATGTTTCACCAGACAGGGCCTGAGGCTGCAGAGGGCTGCTCTCACATCTGCAAGTGACAACGCCCTGATCTGGCAGGTGCCATCCGTGATTTAACTGAGTTCATGGATAGATGGTCAGGTGAGATGATGGCCTGCATCGACCGTGGTCTGTCCGTGCTTGAACGTGTGGTTGAAGTGCGGTGACAGCTGTGTGGATGTAGGTCAGCAACACCAACAGCTGATAGTCAATGTGGATGTGCTAGGACACCCAGGGGTTCCCGTAGTGGCAGTACCAGCACTGGCAGTGTGGGGGGGTGCTGTCCACACCACACCACAGCAGGGCACATGCACGTGATCCTTGCCAGTCCCAGGAGGGGCCTGGTACCAGCAGACATTTGTCATGAGCAGGTGAGAGTAGTACATTGAGGCCTGTACCTGGATGTGCCCATGGAACCCCTGGCAGGCACAGTCCACGTGTCCATGGCTGGAGGCAGTATACTGCAAACCCTACCAAGTATGGTCTGCAGCTGTCCATAAACACCTGTGTAGGGCATCCACATGGCAGAACTGTGTGCATGCATATCCATACACTATACAAACACACCTAGGGCAACCCCATACGTACACACACCACAGCACCATGCCCAGCTCACTGCAGTACACCCCTTACCCACACACATGGTGTCAAATGTGTGGTCCACCCTTGGCCTCTGACGAATCAACATCACACCCTGTGCATATGATGATACCTGTGCCACATCCCTGTCATCCATATCATCAATGCAGGGACAGGCTAATATGGTTCTGATGCACACAGTGACTGTACTACAGTGTACCACAGTACTGCAGTGTAACATGTTGTAAGGAGTAAAGTGTAATGCATATATGGCAGGTTGTATAGCCATCCAGCAATGATGCATTATAGCTGTTAGTAACACTGGTTGATTGTGGTCTCCATAATGTTATCCATTTGTGTTGTAGGTGTACATGTGTCAGCACGAGGATGGTCTGCAGTCATATTCCACAATGGGGTATGGCACTGTGGTGATACCATTGCTGTGACATATCTGGGGTACAGTTGAACACATGTCACAGGTTACTAAAACTGTTATTGCATGTGCCACATGGACAGGTGACCTGCTGAGGTATGTATACCCTGCAAGCTGAAGTAGACTCATCCACATACACGCACACTGTTACTTGGTAACACTGGGACTAGACCCCTACCGAGCTATGTAGTGATACCGAAGTGTGTGGCTTACATTGCACACACCACACAGCATTTAGGGTGAGGTGTGTCCCAGGTTACATTTTACATGCAGAACTTCCCCAGACATGTACAGTACACTAATGGGGGATGTAATGGTTGTATATGGACAATAACTAGTGTGACGTACCATCATATACACATTAACAGACACACAACAGGCAGACACACGTCTGAGAGTCCTGGGCCTATTGCTGCTAACTAACTTGACCATGTGTCCAATGTGTTAGAGGTAGGCTGCACACAGCACATGCATAACTGGGCTGGATTGTGGTATCAGTTACCTGTATGGTTGATGGTGACAGTGGTAACCATAATGTGGTACATGGGACATATACTGGTTGTATCTTGGTGTAATTACAGTGTACACAGCACCCACATCCCCCAGTGGATATTGTACTCCCTGAAACCCATTATGACACTCTGCCACACCCACCCATCACACATTGGCCGCGACTGCAATACAACCCATAGTATACCCCAATAGTGGTACTGCAGGGATATGCATCTAATGCACATGCCACACACATAGTGGGGTATTGCATTGTCATGCCTCACCTATGGGCAGCAACAACACTATCTGTACTACTGTGTGGCAATGGGTATTGTAATAGGAGTATGTGGCCTTGGAATTCTGTACCCTACAGATCTATGGACATGCACAACTACACACAAATGCCAGAATGCAATGGGTATCCTATGCCTTTCAACCCATTTGGAAAACACTGTTGTACTGGTATTGCAAGGCTCGTGTAGCCAGTATGGGGAGGAGTTTAACAGGGTACATGTAATGTCCCATACAGCAGCAGCCACAACTGACTATGGCAATGGGTGTTGTGCTGGTTGTGAAGGCCCCCATGGAATTCCCAAGTACAAGTGTGCTAAAACACAGGCACTGGTATACTCAGTCATGCACATGTACATGTGTCAAAAAAGGAGTGCATCGCTGCAGGTGGTCATAGCTGTGTACCGAGCTATTGTCCAAGGAGAGATGGGTTGTGCATGGGTTGTGTGTACAGTGGTATCCTGCCACCTGCCAGGTGGCAGCAGGCAATCTATCGACAGACACTACAGTGGTGACCCTCAGGGTGAGAATGACATGCATCAGCCAATCCTCCAGGTGCCTCCTGCACATGGCCACTGAGGTGATCAAGTTGACATGTATGCAACATGCATTGCAACACATGGTTAGTGTCTGTGATGGAGACCTGTACCCAAGCATGTTCTGTTGACTGTGGTAGTGTAGTGGAGGTACCCATGTCAAGTGATGCATACAGGGTGACATCTCCGATAATTGCCAGCTCTTACACAGTTGGGCAGACATGTCAGTGTCAATAAAGCTTAGGTTGTCTGTACATATCCCAGCTGGATACCTGCCATCTGCACATCTGTACAGGGACTGACAGTCATCATCTTGCCAAGTAGATATGCAGTAGGATAAGTGTGTTGACAGATAGACATTTGACAACAATATGTATGCCATAACTACATGTCAGAAGCCCTCACTAAAATGTGCTGTACAGACGGTAGTCTACAGTTACATTCCACATGTCCGATCATTACCAAGTAAGGGCTATATAATGTGACACAGATCACACACAAGGGATACAACAGGGAGGCCTCGGTGTCCGGCTATGCCTGCAGGTGTGCCTGTTGTCAGTACTACATTTAGCACTCTGCTCTTGCCAGGGTAAGCACTGTCAACAGTAATACTGCCATGATACATTACATGCCAGTGTGACAGCACATATACTGGCCTAATACCTCTGTATGTAACACATTCACATGGATAACAGTGCTGTACAGGCCTCATATACATCTGTGTCCCACACATGACATGCACACCCCTTGCTACTGTAATGACAGCACATAGGTGCATGCATTGTACATGGCATTACATACACATATTACAGATGTCATTACCCTGCTATGTTATCAGACTGGGTGGTGTGACCTGGTTACCAGGGCTAAGCCATGCTTGGCAAGTATCAACATTGCTGCAATATAACAGCTGAGCTGATTTGCGCACTGGCAAGCGAAGCCTACACTGTGTAAGTGATCGTATGTTTACCCATAGCTTAGCACCAGTTAGCTTCATGCAAACCCGCACAAACCCACTTAAAGCTGCTCAAAACTGCCTTAACCATTCTGTATCCAATAGCCCTTGTTCTGGCCAGCAACAAACAGCCCTTGTAGGTCTTGAACCCAGGACCCTGTACACTAAAGTCACAACACTATGCCGTGACCACTGTGAAAACAGCTATTGTTTTACCAATATAGCTGTCACTACACATACTGAGTAGTACTGAACAATTGCCTTTACTTTCTAAATTGTGTAGTCCTTGTTATTAATACGACTGTTGCATCACATATGTTGATTTGTCATAATGTACGCATAGCAGATACATATGGTGAGATACACCTGGGAGAGTATACACAACTGTGAGGTTTACACATGACAAGAATATGGTTATATACATATAATAGGTCTATATATGTCTACATGTACATACACATGTATACCCATGCATACATCTGTATACACATCTGTATAGTGCAACATATATATGGCCACGTGTACATCTCTTCGTATGTATTTGTATATGTATATGTATATATATATATATATATATATATATATATATATATATATATATATATATATATATATATACATATATGTATATATACATATATGTATATATAACTATATATGTATGCACATCCTATGTGTACAGATATGCCTAGTTATACTGGTATATATGTAGATATCTATAACTATATGTGCATACATATCTATTCTGATATACCTACTACTGTCAATGTATATGTAGATATCCATACGTATATGTGCATATGTATCTCTATCTGTATATGTGTAGACATATATTGCTCTGTATATGTATATATCTGAGTGTTTATATGTATATCTATGTACATATACATATCCATCTATGTATGTTGATATGTATATGTGTATATATCTATATGGATATCTGGATAATCACCATTTGTCCTGAACATGGCGTGGAGCCCTACCTCAGCCCCTATAGTCCTAACTTCATAGTGCAGGGGGATGTCAGGTATGTATTGCAGGTATATTTGTAGACTATTGCTGCTGTATACATGGTGTATGTGGGAGGTCACATCTGCTTTTAACATGTGCACCATTGGCTACTGACAGACATCCTAAGGGCATCATAGTACAGTACAACTGCTAGCACAGTAACAGCCCTGTGGACTGCAGCAGAGATATGGCCAATATATGTGGACAGTCTGACACACTCTGGACAGTCCAGATGTATACACAGAACCCCTTAGTGCAAGACATGTGGACCACACCTGACAATGTGGATGTTAACAGCCATGTAGATGGGTATAACACGTAACTACTGGTATACATTTTCCCCTATAGGTTATGCATTCACACACCCCTATCTGTCCTGACAAATAATAACTGCTGGTACAGAGGTGCCATAGCCACATACTACCCATCAGCTATTGCAATACATCTGTACAGCATCCCACTGCTTTGTCTGACTTACATGACTGATATGGTGGCCCAGCAGCAGTACATCTGGCAAGTATCTGGACATGACATCTGACTGGGTAAGTACACTAAGCTGCTAGGCATGTAACAAAACACTGTGAAGGCTACAGGCAGACTAGCTCAACACTGGTATACATTTCCTATGGGGGAATACACATGTACCTGCATATATAGCAGGCTCTACAGGCATGTCATAGCACAGAGTAACAGACACCTGTGTGAAAGCGCATAACCACAATCAATGTGAACACAGCCACAGTCACATATGGTAAGTTAGCGTAATATTACGATATATGGACTATCTGTTCAACACCATCCTCATATGTGCATCTCACACACTAACCCTAAATATACTGGCTGCTACACAGTGTGGTATGATGCCTGTCTGTGGTATGGGACATGTGTGTATTTGGCCCTACAACACGTAAGCCGATAGAGTAACATACAGTGGAGCAGCATGTAACATCAGATAGAACAGGACCAAGAACAATGACATCTACCACAGTCTGTACACAGGCCAAGGCAGATATTAATACATGTACTGTCGACAATCACCATAAGTACACAGACCTCAGTACTGTACACATAACCACAGAATGTCCAGGTTATGTCATCACATATAACCCCTACTATACATAACATGTGCAGCATTCTGATATCGCACTGGCTTGTTATCAGATATTATGTCACTAAATATGGTGTACAGCACATATGTACCTCTTACTGCATGACTTATGTACAAAGGTTGACAGAGTTGTGGCTGGAGGCACAAACACATGGCCAATATTGACATGTTGCTGTGATAACCTCATACATTTACTGTTGTAACAGGGTTTGTTGCAACATATATCCTATGAGGGATATGAAGTCAGTAACTCTCAGGGTTGTCATCATCTACAGACTGCAATCCTTACACTACCTTCTGCAGTTCACAGATAGGTGCTCTGTGGGTAACACATGAAACAAAAGGCACCACACACTGCCCAGTCTGCTGATGACCGTACAGATGGGGGTTTCCTCATAAACATAGCACTGACATGACAGGTATTAAAACATGTAGGACAGCCATATCCAGACACACCCTGTTAAACCAACATTACTCCAAATGCAGTATAGCAGCACTTACAGTCTGTAGTTAAGTCAGGCACAGCCCCCCTTGTGTTTTAGCTTGTTTCCACAGTGTATGCTGTTAGAGGTAAATCCCCAATCCAGCTGTCATGCTGTTTGCCAAACAACAGATTGAGTTCATGCTCACATTGAATGAAAAGGCCCAATACCAACATGATGTTCTTAGATATTGGAGTATGTTTCCATGAAATTGGCTATGGGAATGTTACCACAGCTGTTCCACATGCAATCAGCCAGAGGAGGACTGCAATCTGTGCAGAAGCCATCAGCTGATCATGAGCATCACTTAAACTACACATGCTGCAGCCTAAGCAAAGTATGTGTAAGTGACCACATCCACCAGAGAGTGAGAGACAGAGGCAGACAGAGGCAAAGATAAGTCAGGGAGGGGTGGGAGAATAAAACTTAAGCATGTTTGTGTCACACACCTACCAGTACAGGGTATCAAACCCCTGACAACTATGTAGTGCTATCACATGTCTATGCAGTTATTGGATGTGCCATATAGGTTACATGTGGAGGAGCCCTCCAAATGTATATGTGATGGTGAGTGACATCTGCAACAGTGATATGGTAGCTATACGGTAGGTGTAGTACGCGTGCCTGTCCGCATGAACAGGTGTCAGCATCAACACAGCCACACTTTCACAGGGACACACACACATTGACACATTTGGCAGGGCCAGGATTGCCACAAACCAGTACTGTGCAGGTATAACATGCACCACAGGGGTCATACGGAGGTTATATGGGCAAAGGGTATGTGGAGGTTTCCGACATCAGGCAGCATGCTTCAGTATGTCAATGGGGGTTGTAGTGAGTGTGAATGTGATCATAAGCATCATACAACACACGCACACACACACACAGGGTGCCAGTACTGACATGCAAGGGTGCATTGCTTCACGGGTGTGTAGTGGTTGACTGTGCGAGACAGCTATACAAGGCTAGGTGATGGGTATACCTTTGCATCAGGCCATATGACAATGGTCTGCAGTGTGTCTCAGGGGTGTAGTGACTGGATTTGCCCACACAGGTGGGTATTGTATTCACCATCCAGTCACCTGGGTAACTATTGTATGTGGCCAATGCTGTGCATTGCTTACCATGTATGTGTTCCATAGTCCATGACATGGATGGTGTTTGGGATGTGTACACCTCCCACATGCATGTACAGTGACATGTGGAACTATACCTGGGGTGTCTGGTTCATGTTGTATGCACAGATTGTTATCATTAGATATGCCAGTCCTGGCCTCATGTGGGGGGAACTGTTAATGGACAGCAGGATGACCCTGCACCTGCATTGATAGCATGATACCAGTATTCTCACGTGTCAGTGGCATCTGTCCATACAGGACATGTTTTTCAGGCATGGTATGTCCTTTGTGGGCCACATTTGATGGCACCACAGGTGTTGCAGGTGTCCAGTGAGGAACATAGGGAAGGTGCACTGTCGGCATGTACGTGCCTATTGGACTGATGGACAGGGTGCCATGCCCTTTGTAGCCCGATGCAATCACACTATGGTTACTATCAGTGGGCAATATGCAGGGTACTACCAACATAGCGGCTGTTACCTAGGCAAGTGTGTGTGTGTGTGTGTGTGTGTGTGTGTGTGTGTGTGTGTGTGTGTGTGTATGAGACATGGGTTGAGAGTGTTCTTTGGGTAATACAAGGGTTGCTAACTTTGTTCTCCTGGCCTTGATGTCACATGTAGGGGTATGGATTTGCACCCCAGCCTCTCAGCTATTTTACATCTGTTATCCCTGTACAGTGGACATTGTGATATATACTTGGGCCACCATATAAGAAATTTGCAAAACCCACTCCACATTGAGTCCAGTTGTTACACACTCACTACCAACTCCACACAGGATAGGAATGACAAACACAGACACACACCTGTCATGTCTGGGGTTAGAACTCCTACCTCACTAGTCTATTACACTACAGCACTACACAGTTATAGGATGCACCATGGAGATTACTGGAGTAATTCTTCCTCAAAAGTATATTTCACAGTGAATGACATCAGCAAGATTGCCAAAGTAGGGGATTTGAAGTGTAGCGAGTGTGACTAGCCTAGAATGCATTGCTCCCTACACAGATATAGAAACACACACAAAAACATCCACAACTGCATGTGTGGGATAAGAAGCCCTACCATAGTTCTATATCACCCTACAGCAGTTATAGGATGTGCCACAGGGATTACTGGAGTACTCTTTCCCCAAACGTGTATTTCACAGTGAATGACATCAGCAGGATTGCCAAAGTAGGGCATATGAACTATAGTGAGTTTGAATAGCCTAAACTGCATTGCTCCCTACACAGACATAGAAACACAAACAAAAACATCCGCAAATGCCATGTGAGGGAATAAAACCTATACCATAGTTCTGAGTCACACTACAGAATGAAGCTATTATAGAAAGCGCCACAGTGATGACTGGAGAACTCTTTCCCCAAAGGTGTATTTCACAGTGAATGACATCAGCAGGATTGCCAAGGTAGGACATTTGAATTGTAGTGAGTGTGACTAGCCTAAAATGCATTGCTTCCTACACAGGCAGACACACACACACGCACACACACACACACACACACACACACACACACACACACACACACACACACACACATACACACACACACACACACACACTTGCCATGTCTAGGATTAGAACTCCTACCTAACTACTTTATCACACTACACCACTATGCAGTTATGGGATGTGTCACAGAGATTACGGGGCTACACCTTTCTCATAGGTTATTTCACAGTGAATTACATCAGCAGCCTTGTCAAATTAGGGCATTTGAATTGTAGTGTGTGTGACTAGCCTAAAAAGCATTGCTCTCTACACAGACAGAGACACACCCACACACACACAGTTGCCATATCTGGGATTAAAACTCTTACCTAACTAGTTTATCATGCTACTGCAGTACGCAATTACAGGACACACCACAGACATTACTGGGCTCCACCTTTCCCAAAAGTGTATTTCCAAGTGAATTACTTCAGCAGTCTTGCCATAGTAGGACTATGGGGATTGCAGTGTGTGTCCATGGGCCATAACCCATTCATCTAGAGGTTGACACACCACATGCGGTCACATGCAGTGTTATAATCCACAGGTACATGTATACAGCTGCTAGATGACTACTTCCTTGTACAGTCATTTTGCACAGCTAGCACTTGCAGCACATAGTCTGTAATGCTGATGGATACTGGTGGCTAATGTCTACAGTGAGTGACATTTACACCTCATGTGGTTGTAGCCATTTGGCTGTGTAGAGGGTGGGAAAGGCCTCATAATAGATTGCTCCTTGTCACAGTAACTCTCTTCCACACATCTATGTATGTCTACTTTTGGCTTATTATAGTGTGTTGTCCTTGGATATGGTGCATACTGAAGAGTGTATGCACTAACATCTGCAAATGCCAGATATGTATGGTCCACTGCTGTTTGCAGACATGGGTTTCATTTGTTCATGTGTGTGAGCATGCTCAGTATGAACTTTCATTATGTTGTTCTCTGACATTGCCTTCATTTCTCTAAGTGTGTGTGCATGCCCACCATGCCCTTCTATTTTGAATGTGTGGATGGATTCCAGGTAGTTTGTACTCCTGCGCAGATCTTTGTGTTGTACACCTACAGGTACAAACTGTTTCTGCAGGGTATTCATTGGTCATTTGGCAATATGGGGACAAACTGTGCAGGCGATAGTCTGTACTGTAGGTGATTGTGTCTGTTCTGCTTCAGCTGAATGGTACTGCTGTTAGCAGGGATATTCAGATGTGTACTGTTATACATTGTGATGTTTTCTGTCCTCATGTACTGTCAGGTGGACATTCTTACTCACAGTGATGTCTTGGGTACATGGTTACTGCAGCTGTGCCTTGTATTGTGGGGAGACACCTATGTATTCATGGTAAGTTATGCCATTCTGGAGGGGGAGCTGCAGACTCTTGCAGCTGGGTCTGTGTATCCAGTTCAGCCCCTTGGTACAGTGCTGGCAGAGGATCCCATACTTGTACATCCATCAACATGACAGTATGGCCTTATCTTGCTGTGGCAATGCCTCACAGCTGTACAGATTCACACAGGTTACCCAGAGGCAGGACCTTACCCCTATTGTGGTGTATGGGCAGGTGTGTAGCCACCCATTTATGTGTTTGCAGCCAGGGATAGTGTGTGCACACAGCTTGTTGTCAGACCTGTACATTCCATGCTGCCCATGCTCCCACCCCCCTCTGTTATTCTAACCACTTTCATACATTATGCATACATTCTCTGACACTTTCCCTAAGGGTATCACCCTATCACAGGTGTGTGTTAGTGTTTGTCCACAGTCTATGCAGTGGGACATTGTGGACATGTTACTGTGGTTTGTGCACATGGTCTTGCATATGTCTTATGTGGAGTGTGTTATGTTGTTATTTGCGTGTCCATGCCATAACATGCATTGGCAGCATGTGTGAGACACAGGCCTTTGCCAGGGGCCTGTGGGCCATTAGTTGTTGCTGTGGGCCAGATGTGGCAGGCCATTGCATTCTGTCAGTCCTACAGTCTCAGACCACCATGCAGTATATCCCCCTGGGGTGACAGGGCAGGTGTAATAGTTGTGCATGCCAGTTACCTTCTATCAGTCTTGATCAGGTGGTGTGGATGCTGGCAGGGTGCTACCTACAGCTAGGGACACACCTGTGTGGGACACCTGCACTACATGCTGCATTCTTTCGCTATTGCCATATACAGGTGGGGTCATATTGTGTGTCTATATCACATTATCAAAATCATACTACATCGAATCAATAAAGGTCAAACTTTATTGATCGAAGTAGTAAAATATTGAATAACGTAAAAAAAAACCAAATCAATAAAAAAAAACTAACTAGCATAGGCAGGGTGGCAAGCCCCCCTGCACCCCCCACACCCCCCTACTTAAATATACCAACTCAGAGACCGCACTACATGGATGGAAATAGAAATCCCCCCTTAAAGATATTTCCGTTTACCTGCGTGATGTTCTGAACTTTCGACATTGTTGTGCCGACAATATCGTATTCGATATTGTCAGCTTACGACAACATGAAGTAGACCCCATATTGTACCCATTCCCCACAGCAGGGATATGACCAGAGAGGTACCTGTGGGTGATATTTGTGTGAGCTGGGTGCATGTGTGCTATGTACACTACTTTCATCTGAGACACAAATATGCATGGGGCATTCCAGTTATGCTGGCATGTGCAGGTACAGCAGCTGTTTCCCAATACATCAGTCCTACCACCTTTGTGATCTGCAAGTGTTTGGGCAGACATCACCGGTACCCCATACTACAGGACCAGTTAATGTGATGCATGCCTGTATGTACAATTCCAAGGGTGTCTCCATTTCACAGTGACACAATATATACTGTATGTCTGGGGTACTTTCCCCTGTGTACTGCTTGCATATCTAGCCCAACAGCCATGCCATGTCAGTCTTTCAGATGGTGACACATATTACCAGCATGCATTTACAATGGCTTACTGCTAGCATGTGTTATACTGGCAGGAATTGTCTTCGGCACTGCAGTTGTGAGGGCTTGTCCCTGTCATCATCAGTAGTTGGAATTTGGCCACCTGGTCTTACCTCAACATGCATACATACTGTCCACTCTCACACAATATGAAACACACAACAACCTAACACACACAGACCTGCATATTGTGCAAATGCTACAATCTATCCTGCTACCTTGGCCACCTATGGGCATCTGTGCTCCACTGGTATTATATCTACACATACATGTTACTACATTTCTACATAGGGTTTTGGGGAGGCACACATGACTGTTACAATGTGTGTACTTCAGATTGGGGGGCACACTAGACCATTACTACATTTCTAAATAGGTTTGGGGGTGCACAACTGACTGTTACTACATGTCTAGGTAGGGTTGGGGGGAGCACACCTGATTGTGTGTACATTCCTACACAGGATTGGGGGAGGGGGGCACACCTGACTGTTACTACATGTCTACGCAAAAGTATTGGGGAAGGGGGCACACCTGTCTGTTTCTACATTTCTACACAGTGGTTGGGAGATGGCACACCTGACTGTTACTGAATTTGTATGCTGGATTGGGTGAAGCAGCACACCTGACTGTTTCTACATGTCTATATAGGAGTGGGGGGCACACCTGACTCTTACTACATTTCTACATAGGATTGTGGGGGGACACACCTGACTGTTTCTACATTTCTACACAGGATTGGGGGGCACACCTGACTGTTACTAAATTTCTATGCTGGATTGGGAGAAAGAGCACACCTGACTGTTTCTACATTTCTACACTGGATTGGGGGGGCACACCTGACTGTTTCTAAATTTCTACATAGGTTGGGGAGGGGCACACCTGGCACTTGTACACATTTGCTATGACTGTACTGGTATGTCAGGTAGTCCATTTCATTCTGTATTCTAACCTATCCTGCTGACTAGAGGCATATCAGTGTACAACAGGTCTTAGCTTTGGTTGACCTACATATTAGTGTCTGACTTCCTACACTTCAGAACTAACATCCCACTGCCTGACCTGTTGTAGTCTGTCTGTGTAGGCCTGGGGGAGAGGTTACCCATAGGCATCATTCAAAGACCATAGCACAGCCTCTGTTTGTGTTTGTCTACACCTGCCCTGCTGGCTGAGACTGTTGGGTATGTGAACCTCCTGGACTGACATGTGAGTCATATGGATACACACATCTCCCAGCACATTTTCTTCAGTGGGTTTTGTCGCCCTGTGTAGTACCGGCTACTATGGTGACTCCAGTATCTGTTACAGATCTCATGGTGCCACTATGGGTGTCTACTATATGCTGGCATACCATTCAGCCACCTGATTCCCTTGCATGCTCACATCCATACCATAGATACAGGTAACAACACATTCTACTCCATTCGGCAATTGGTAGGTTGATCGATTTACCTTGTGGGTGTGCCAGTATTGCGGATGGTGCTGGAGGGCTGCCTGTGTCGGATGCACGTAGTACACTTCCTATACATGGTTGAGCACAGGTAGTGTCATGTTTGGCATCCCTTTTACTGTATGTGAAATGTCAGAGAGAGGTGTCATTCCCTGAGTCCCTACTGTGTCAGTGTATGTGCTATGCATTGCCTCTTTGTCAAGGCCAGGGCATACTGGGCATGCCTTCATCTGCCTGCAGTGCAGGCACAGGTTGTTCCTCTTCCAAGTCACTTTGTGCCTGTGCAGGCCTTGGCATTGGTGGGGGGCTCTGTGGCCTTGCCCTTGCTGTTCCTCCTGCAGCTGTTTCCACAGCATCATATTGTGTAGAATGGCACATACCATAACAATTTGAGTACATGTAGCTGGTGAGTACTGCTAGGCTCCACCAGATGTGTCCAGACACCGGAACCATGACTTGAGCATCCTAAACACACTTTCTATTATAAGTCTGGTATGAGCATGTGCCTCATTATGGCGTTCTTGTTCGGGTGTGTGTGCATTTCTGATGGGTATCCAGCCATCGCTCCAGTGTGTAACCAGTGTCCCCCACTATGTGGCCATAAGGGATGGCCCCATTGGCAAATTTCTGGTACAGCTGCATCAGATGAAACCAAAATAAGCACCCAGGTTGTCAGACTCGAATCCGTTTATTATTACAAAATGAGGCTGAGCGCTTTCATCAAACAGAGTTGACTTCATCAGAACAGGGAAACATTTAAAAAATAAATTTAAATAGTCTAAAAACAACCATGATTGGTTAAAAACCAACCAACCAAATTATAGTAAGCTCCATACCATTTACATATTAGAATACATGACCAAACCATTTTAACATGAGTATTCATTATTTCCAAAATGAAAACCTAAAGCTAAATAATTAAACTTGTGTTGCCTTTTCTTTCAATATTGGCAGAATAGATACACAGTCATTCAATCCAGGATGTAGGTTGGCAGCTAAACTTAATTGCCACATTAACTCCTTTTTGCTTAGTATATTTTGCCAATCCCCCCCTCTGGAATCAACATGCACAACATCCAAAATGGCAAACTTGAAACCAGTGAAGTTCTCACAGTTTAGACTGTGCCTATATAGGGCATTAGTTTATTTCTTGTTTTTTTTACATCATATACATATTCATAAATTCTGGATTTGAGAGCCCTCTCACTTTTGCAACATAAAATGCCATGCATGTGTTACACTTCTGCAAAATATACTATTTTACTTGTAAAACAATTACCTTTTTTTAAAAAATAAAGTGCTCACATTCTGATTCGCCAAAGTGGTGGATGTAACCTGTAAAATGTAATGACAATAAGAACATCGACCACATGGTCTAGTTCCAACTGAATCCTTACTACCCTCACCACTATTATTTTTTCTCTCTAAAATCAACTTCAAACTGGGTCCTATTTTGGTGGAAAAAGTTGGTTTCTCACTCAATGAGCTAAACTTCACTATTTGTTCTAAAAATGCTCCAATTTTTGTTTAAAATGTTTTACCCTATTGTATAAGGGGCTATTTTGTATAACACATGCTTGCTGAAAATGAGTGGGAGCCTCACCATCCAAAATTAAATCAACTTGTGGTAATTTCATTAACCCCCTGCCTAGAAGTGGGATGCATTTTCCCCCATTCAGCCAAAACGTCTTTCAAATTCACATCAGTTAAATCAATGGGATATCCCCTATCTAAAAACATATCCTTTAAATGGACAGATTCCTTCACAACATCTTCCTTTTGTGAGGTCATCCAGGCTATCCTAATAGCTTGTCCTTTAATGATGCCCTTCTTCTGAACCAATGGGCAGTGGCTATTAAAATGTAAACAAATGTTACAAAAGGTCTTTTTTGCGAAATACCCTGGATATAAAACCTTCAGTTCCCTTAACTATGCTAGTATCTAGGTAATATATCTCTTTGTCATGATAATCATAAGTAAATTTTAAAAAAGTGGTTGCGTTGTTGAGATATTCATTGAAGGCAGGTAGATGTCTTTCCTCCCCTTCCACAAAATAAAAATGTCGTCCAAAAATCTATTGTATGATGGGATCTCAGAAAAGTATCTACTTTTGAAAATATATTCCAATTCCCATCCCAACAATACAATATTAGCATAAATGGGGGCATAAGTGGCCCTCATTGCTACACCCTTATTCTGCTGGAAATATTGCCCCTCAAAAAAATATAATTATTTTCAAGAAGAGCCATGATTTCACATATCATTGTAATTTGTTCATGTTGTAAATGGGAAGAATTAAAAAGCATCTCCTCAAATAATTCTAACCCCTCTTTTATAGGGATACAAAAAAATAGATCCTGAACATCTATAGTCAAAAAAATGACTCCTGGAGACCACATTTCTTGTTTCAATTGTCCCAAAAAATCCCAAGAATCCTTTACCAAATGTGACACTTCTTCCACAACATTCGTAATCATCCTATCTACAAAGACAGACAAATTTTGGGTTTTAGACCCACCGACCGCAACAATGGGCCTAAAAGGTGGTGTCACAATGTTCTTGTGTACCTTTGGTATGCCAAACATAAGAGGCACTTCGGGATGTGTATTGGAAAGAAATTCATAAATCTCTTTAGTAATTCTTTGATCCAACAAATATTCATAAAAAAACTGCCAATGCCTTGATAAGAGATATGTATCTGATTTTGGAGACTTGGGAATAATTTTCAACATTAAACAAGATATCCTGCATAATATTAATGTAATCTTCAGAATTGAAAACTACTATGCCACCACCTTTATCTGGAGCCATAATTTGAATTCCTTTATCTTCTCTTAACTCTTTTATTAGACTCCTTTCTTTTGGACTAAGATTGAAGTAACCCCTCCCCACACACACACACACACACACACACACACACACACACACTTTATAAAGATTATCTGAAACTGCTTTCTCAAATGTAGCTACTAAAGAATGCAGGGGTGATTAAATACACTACTTTTTTAAAAAATATATTTCGTATCAGTACATTTATTGCCACCATCCTTCTTGCCAAATAAAACTTTAAAATTTAACTTCCTCATGTATAACTGTACATCTAATAATATTTCTGCAATATCTGGAATTTTGGTGGGAACAAACTTTAACTCTTTAGAAAACAGGGGAAAAAATCCTCAGTTATAGGCCTCTCAGTGTAATTATAGATGTTAAATCCTTGGGAATTGTGGAGAATTTGTTGCACTTCACTTTCTAATAATAATTCCTCCCCCTCTGCCAACTGGAAAAACCCCTCTGACAAGCGTTGTGTCACTTGACTGTAAGTAAGCTGACTTCCTTGGTTCCTGTTCGCTATCCTTTCCAAGCATCTCAATACAGGAAAATCCTGTTGCTCAGGGGAATCCACCATTTCTTCTTCAAAATAACCATTGTTGACACCTTCACCTGAATTGACCATATGTCTATTTTCATCATTCAATTGTAAATAGGATTCACTATTATTAAAATCATCACCACCAATAACCAAATTATTAGTGGGACCAAACTTTTTATTTTTGTATTGCTTAATATCCCTTTCTAACTTCCTAAATTTTTTTATGAGATATATTATTGCATTTTTTTCTCTACTCTATCACTGACTTTATTATAAAACCCTTCATATTGGGAAAACAGCAAATCATTTACAATCAAACCATTCAAGTTCTCTATTTCTTTTTGAAGTTTTACTTCCATTTGTTCTTGAAAATATACAACTTTGTTCGACAATTCAAGCCCCCATTTGTCGAAAAGCTTAACAAATCTGGAATTATGTCAGCATCATAATACAAACCAAATGGGAATTGGTAAACCCGTAACCCTTGAGGTGCCACCTTAAGGCGGATACATTCTTTAAGATAAACAATTTCCATCTCTGCCATTTTTAATTTAAACAATTTCTTTTCAAACACATAAACCATATGTTTCAATGATCGAAATTTGTTAGTAACATCATTGTCCTTTGAATTCACTAATCCTGGAAAAGCAACGTGTTCGTTGAAAACAAAACTCTTTTTGAGCAGTTCACCATATTTGCAATTAGCCCCTCATGTTACGTTGGTTGTATTGGAAAAATTAAAGTTACTGTCAATCTGTGAACCAGGCCTAGTCTCATTACAATGGGCTCCCACATCAGAGAACCCAGTGGAACAGTTGTTATCCACTCTTAAATTACAATTAGTCACTTTGCCCTGTATTAACTCGTTTGAAAAAGTAACAGTACCTTTTTCTTGATTCTGCACCTGCCGCTGTTGCTTCAAACCTACATGCAAAATAGAATCAAGTTCTTTGCCAAAATATATCAGCATCATTAGTTTCCAAATCCTTTCTTGAGCTGCTGTTGTAGTTGAAAAAGCCAGAACCATCTCCATTACAGTCTGAGGGTTGATTTGCATCGCCATGGTGGATCTCAGCCACAGCAATGATGTCACCACACCTCTCCAAGGCACGCGAACCAGCGTCCAGTCTGTTTTCAAGGTTTCCTTTGCCCTGGGAACCAAAGATGGAACCGTTCCCCTCTCCATTCATATAATTGGTAACGGGCCCATTCAAACTACTGATGTTACCTTGATTTTGGGAAAACAGCACTATAAGCCATGTGAGCTCTCCCTTGAGCTCAGCAGCATCCCTTTTAAGTTCCAAAAGCTCTGTAGTATGTCCAGAATTATTAACTGTTGATAAATTAAATGGTTCAATAGAGTCCATGAAGCCCAGGAACACCACAAAAAGAACTATTAAAACTGTAAGCGGTATAAAGGTGCTTACAAATCCAACAATTGAAACCAAAATAAGCACCCAGGTTGTCAGACTCAAATCCATTTATTATTACAAAATGAGGTTGAGCGTGTTCATCAGAACAGGGAAACATTTAAAAAATAAAGTTAAATAGTCTAAAAACAACCAGGATTGGTTAAAAAACAACCAACCAACTTATAGTAAGCTCCATACCATTTACATATTAAAATACATGACCAAACCATTTTAACATGAATGTTAATTATTTCCAAAATTAAAACCTAAAGCTAAATAATTAAACTTGACCTGCCTTTTCTTTCAATATTGGCAGAACAGATATACAGTCATTCAATCCAGGATGTAGGCTGAGAGATAACCTTAATTGCCACATTAACTCCTTTTTGCACAGTATATTTTGCCAGTCCCCACCTCTGGAATCAACCTGCACAACATCAAAAATGACAAACTTGAAACCAGTGAAGTTCTCACAGTTTAAATTGTGCCTATGTCTTCAAAAATCAGATACATATCTCTTATCAATGCATTGACAGTTTTCTTTATGAATATTTGTTGGATCAAAGAATTACTAAAGAGATTTATGAATGTCTTTCCAATACACATCCCAAAGTGCCTGTTATGTTTGGCATACCAAAGGTACACAAGAACATTGCAACACCACCTTTTACGCCCTTTGTTAGCTTTAGGTTTTCATTTTGGAAATAATTAATATTCATGTTAAAATGGTTTAGTCATGTATTTTAATATGTAAATGGTATGGAGCTTACTATAAGCTGGTTGGTTTTTAACCAATCCTGGTTGTTTTTAGACAATTTAAATTTTTTTAAAATGTTTCCCTGTTCTGATGAAGTCACCTCTGTTTGATGAAAGCGCTCAACCTCATTTTGTAATAATAAACAGATTCGAGTCTGACAACCTGGGTGCATATTTTGGTTTCAGTTGTTGGTTTTGTAAGCACCTTTACACCACTTACAGTTTCAACAGCTGCATCAGATGCCAGATGTGGGAATTGTGATAGCTTCCAGGGCAGCCAGCACACACATTCATTATAATGCCCTGGGCATTGCACACAACCTGGCAGTTGATGGAGGGGAATCCCTTGCGGTTGATGTAGACCCTACCCTGATCACCGGGTGATGCTTTGATGCATATGTGCGTGCAGTCTATAGCACTCACTACTGCAGGGTATTCTGCTATTTGATGGAAGAGACACATATTGCTGGCCAACACCTCATGGATGTTGAGGAAATATACATGCTCACCGGCATGTGCTGACATGGCATCCAGGAACTGGTGGAATACTCTGGAAGCTGATGCCTGTGAGTTCCCCATGATATCCCCCATTTGAGCTTTGGGAGGTACCTGTGGCTAGTATCCCTAGGCCTACACATACCTTGGTATCCACTGGGATGGGTTCCCCTCTGCTAGTTCGGTGTGTCAGGCGTGGCCAGTACAGCACAAGAATTTGCTGTAGTAGGTCCCTGTCCACCCTTTAGCACTCCACTATTTCCAGCTCATGTAGCCCCTGGTAGATTACCCTGGGTCTGTACACTCTTCTCCATTTCCAAGCTGTGGGTTGGTTGATAGCATTCACATCCTCACTACCCTCAGCCTCTTCCACATGTTGTTGTATGATGCCTGCTGCAGCCCCTATCATTTTGTTGTTTTGTTTATTAAAGGTTCCCTGCTTGTATACACCGGTAGTGTAGAGTATGGGAAAAACAAGAGAGAAAGGTGTTTGCATAGTTTATAGTAGTGTTCTGGGCTGGGCTGGTCTGCTGCCTGTTTAATTGACTGATTCTGATACGTTTCACCTGCCATCTATGCTAGTTCTCCTAGATTACCTTCCTAGTGCTGTTTTCCCTTCCCATTGCCTTTCTGTTTAAGCCCGGGAGCGCACCGTGCAAACACAGTGTACAAATGTGCACAGAGCTGCTATTTCCTGGTTTAATTTTTTTTTTATTCTTTAAAACCCGGTGCATGGCACGCACACCTGCTTAGGCAATGTAAAGAGTGCTAGGCAGCCTCAGACACATACCCTTGCCTAGCTGTGCTAAGCTAGGAGCAAACCTGAGCCACAGGGCTCCAATCTGCTTACAGTATGCCTGACACACACCCCTATGATATCAGCTAACTCCTAGGCTTGCACCAAGCTATTCCTGGTCTTACACTGTTGGGACCTGACTAGCATGCTGGGAAAATCTGGGATTCACTATCATTCCCCTCATTTGCATAGGATTGCCTGCTAATGCATAGTTACATGTCCCACACTGAGCCTCCACCCTTAGCAACAACTATTCACTGGCCATGTTGTCTTCTGCCTGCCATTGGGTGTAATAGCAGAATAGTGATTTTAGTTAGAATGTTTATTTTAGGTTTATTTTCTTATTTTCCCCTCTATCCCATTTGTGTGCCGCTGTCCTACACTTAAACAGCAGAGATCGGCTAAAAAAAAATAAAAGTTGATTTTTTTTTTCAAGTGTTTTTCATGCCATTGGCCTTATACTTGGCCATGGGCATGCTTACTACATGATATCCACACTTTATTTAGAGCTGTCATGGCTCCGTTTTGTAATTTGCAGAAATATACTCCGTTACTGGCGGAGTACATTTCTGCAGATTACACTAGTCCTGCACGGTTGTTTTCCAGCTTCCTGGATCACAAATTCACCTCATTTACATGGATTTCTCCTGCAAATGGGGTAATTTGCATACAGGGGCTGAGTCCATGGAGGACTAGTGCAGGAGTGCTCATGCACACCCCTACAGGTTACTCCTGGATCGCACGACAGACATATTGCCTGCTGGAGCTCCTGCACTATTCCTGCATGCCATGCAAGGCTTGCAGAATCCAGGGGATCCTCTTTTGAATTTGATTTTCACTGTAAACTGGCAGCAGAATGCAGCTTTGATAGACTGCAATGTAAGTAAAGGTATTGGAGGGTTCATTCCTTTCACAGACTAAGTGAAAAGGCTCTCATTCCCTTTTCACTTTGAGTATGGACTGAATTCAATAAACCATACACAGCTCGCTAAAACCCTCAATGTGCACATATCATGCTGATTTGTATTCAGTAAGCGTCTCTCCATGATGTGCAGTGACCCAGTAAACATCAGTGCATGCTAATTACAGCATAAGCAGCTGAATTGTATACTGATCAACAAATCCAAGATGGTGGAGCTATTCAACAAGTTAAAAAGCAGTCATGAGCACTTAGTGTAGTCTTTTCCTTGTATTCTGAAACCTATTAGAATACAACTACAGAAATCTGGAGGGAAAAAAATGTTAGGACCTGCAGCAACTGTTCTGCATGTGTATGTGCAACAGGCTCAAGTCTATGCTGCTGCTGATAGAACTTGAGCAAGGAGGAGAAGGGTATTTAGACCACATTTAGCTTTTCGTGGTCTGCATGAGGTGGAAATAGTAGAGCACTCCAGGGTGGATAAAGACACACTACAGGAATTCTGCAACCTTTGTCATCCTCACCTGACAGTAAAGGCAAACCATGGGTAACCAATACCAATGGAAACCAATGTCTTTATAGCACTTAAAATATTAACTACAGGAACATTTCAGAAACCCACAGAGGACATGCTGGGGGTTATCATAGCATCAGTATCCTGGATCCTACACCAATTCCTGAATGCTATGCTACAGCATACAAATGACTAGATATATTTCCCCCACACCCCTGAGGACAAAGCTAGAACTAGGCAGCATTTCTATCCCATAGCCCACTTTACTGAAGTCTTGGTGACATAGACTGCATTGTCATTGAGATCAAAGCACCAACCATGGAAAAGGGAAGGGTCAACATTAACAGAAAGGGGTACCACTCCATTAACTGACAGGTCATGTATAATGCTAGCAGAATCATCCTGAATGTGTATGCTGGCAAGCCCAATATTTACCACAACTCCCATACTCAGCTGGGGTGCCTTCTGTGTGGAGTTTGCATGTTCTCCCTGTGTTCGCGTGGGTTTCCTCCGGGTACTCCGGTTTCCTCCCACATTCCAAAGACATGCATCTGGAGCATTTCTCCCTGGGCCTCCGCTGAAAACAGGCTCTGTGGAACCTAGTCGGACTTTCCTGGTCAACAAATGTTAAATAAATAAAATAAAAAATAAAAATAAAATCTGGCACAACTCACAGCTCTTCCAGAGGTTTTCCATGGGTGATATCCTACAAGGCCATTTACTTTGGGATGCAGGGTATGCACTCAAACCATTGTTGATGGCACTCATCAGAAATGCACACACACCCATGATGGAATGCTATAATGAGGCATACGATCAAACAAGAAACATCATAGAGCATGTGTTTGGACTGCTGAAGACACAGTTGCGCTGCCTAGATACATCAGGTGGTGCTATGTAGTAAGATCCCGGTACTTGTGATGAAATAATCACAGTCTGTGCTATCCTACACAATATTATCCTGCAAAAACAGCTGCTACAGGAACACACAGGGCTAGAAGCAAACATTCCACCACAACTTGCAAGGCCACCACAGCTGCATGCAGGTGAGTTGTCAGAGGAGGAGGCACAAGCTGCTGTAGGTATAGGTAGACATAGGTGTTCACAATATGCCCCTGCCATGGTCAAGAGGCAACAGATAATAGACATGCTGACCACCAGAGGAGTACACCTTTCATCTTATGCACATACATATAGCAAATTCGATGCCAGGCAACACTCACAGCCTTTACTTAGCCATGTAATGACTGCATACTGCTATCATCAAACAGAGTCAGCCCTGAATGACAACAGTTGTTACTGCAGGACTATCAAGGCAAGTGTTGAACTTGTAAAAGAAAAAAATATGTAAAAACATGAATGAATGGTAGATACCTGCATACTGTTACTTGAAAATGTACCTAACTAGAATGTGTGTTTTCCAGCAATGCCATCATATGTGACATGACTGACATATGCAATGTATATTTATGCAGTTTATCAGCTAACAAAAATCATGCATTTAAAATACCCAGTATAGAAAAATCAGTCCAAACTCTACTTATCCTTACAATCTCATAAGTGAAGCAATAAGCATGAAAGCCATATCAATGATTTCAAGGTAGGAATCACAACACTAAAATGCTGTAATATATCCTAAGAAATTTCCAAATAACATATCCTAAGTGCTCATTTAGTTTTCCACCCTATGCATCAGACAATATACATATGTAATCCTGAATCAAAAGGTAAAAAGAAGGAGATGGCACAGTTATTTTCATTTGTACAAGGTGGGGGTTGGGGGGGCAGAAGGCCAAGACTGATACCAAAGTAATGAGTGTGTGTGAGTAAGAAACACAGGCAGGCAGAATGTAGACAATATCAAATGCCACTGACACAGAATGACCTGCAACACTCATTAATGCCTCACATAGCTGGTATGTGTGGGTGTCTGTATGGGCACTCTATGTGAAATGTGTGTGTGAATGTCTGCATGAACACAACCAAGCTCTGTGCTAGTACTATGTCCTTGCATGTTGAACAGGTGTAAGTTGTGCATAGTAAAGATATTAGTTTACCATCATCACCTTAACCATGAGAACTGGCTCTGCAAAGTTTTGCTCTAGCACTTCCATGCCCATGGTCAGGTGAGGTGGTCCTAAATGAATGTGAGCAATATCTCCTGGATGAGCTCTCCTCACAACTACACCCAGGACAATAACTCTGTGGTCTACCATATCTGAGTGTAGATGCCTCAACCACTGATGGAGCAGTGGAAATAATGCCACTATGGGAGCAGTATTAGGCAGAGACACATCAGCTAACACCAGATGATGTTGCGGACCTTCGGCCGCATGGATGCTGTCCTCCTAGCAGATGTTCCATCACAGACGCTGCCCATTCTACTTTGTCATGAACTATTGATCAGCCACACAGTGGAGCCAGTTATGCAAATCAGCTTGTCCCACATCTAGAATCCTAAGCATGTCCTCTGAAGCCCTAGTGGGATGTGCCTGGGCCTCCATGATGGCCCTAAACATACATTGAGTGGCACGTAATGACACAGCAGCATCAGGAGGAAGGTGGACAACAGGCTTCCTCAGAGCATCCCTACCAATCTTCCTGTGTGGCACTCACCCACACTTTGGCTACAGACATAGTTAACCAGCAAGGAAACCACTGTAATTACACTACCCTGATCAACTGTGTCACCCTCAACCAGTCCGCTGTATGAAAGCTAGGTGGGATGGATATGCATAGGCATACAGGCTATGTCATAAGGAAATCCAGGGGATGTGTGAGTCACATCCTCAGTATCAGATTCAACCTCTGCACCCCCCTGACCATGTGTCCATTTGCCCACCATCATCATTAGAGCCTACCAATATTCCATCAGGTAGTAGGAGTCCTACACCTAAACTGTCAGGATCACCTGTGATTATTATCAACAAACAAAATAACTAAATTACTAATCCCACAAGTATTAATCAAAAATATCAGAACAAAAAGTAACAATATTCAAACAATTGCTAATGCTATAGCAATACAGACATTCAGTACACACTTCTCACACATACAAATAATGTATATCTAAATAATGCTTAGTAAGAACAAAAACAAAATAAATTCTTACCATGTGCAGATGTCTCACCACTTTGCAAGGAGGATGGTCCTGGAAGAAATGAAGCAATGAAATGATGGCAATTAATCATCACAATGGGAATAACATAGTAGGGCAGTGAATACACAATCTGCTATATGCCCTCTAAGAAATAGTGCTACCTGAGGCTAGAGTCTGCTGTCCACACACACCCATATCTACTGAACAACTCTCTTGTATAACTGCATTGATTTATTAAGAGGTATAGATAGAGAAAACATATGTCACAAGCAGTAGCTGCAAATTTATATTTTAATGTACAATCCAATATTATTAATGTTGCCATATGTAGGCTTACATGGAAGATGCTGCTGGGACACACTTGGCCTCCTGGTCACATCATCACCAACATGAAACACATAGTATGCAGGCTCCCCTGAGCTGCCAATATAGCTGACAGTGGACAAGGACTTCTTATTTGTTGTCAGTGGAAGCTCAGTAGGAAGATCCCCCCATAGCCAACTATTCTTGGGCAACTACAGGTGCCCTCCTCTGTGCTCATGAAAACATATCAATGGCCCAATGTCACACCTGATCATAACTGTGGCCACAACCACAAACTGCATTCACATTGGTGACTCACTGGTTCCAAATCTCCTTTCTGGGAGCCATATACCCATGGCCTCTCTCAAGGAGAAAGTCTCCATGTTGCCTCAGAGCTTGGATGATAACCTCATTTTCAGCATCACTGAAAGGGTGTTTTTGTGGATTAATAGCCTCAGGTGCCATAATCCCATGTGACACAAAACAGAGTAGGATAAAACATATTAATGTCTCATCAGTTATGTATTCCTTCTCCAGAGTAATCAATCTGTATACCATTTGTCAACATAAAAGCACTTGAAATACATTTCTCATTTAGAACAGCAGAACGGTAGGTTGCACACCCACACTTTCCAGCAAAATGTAAGGGTCTGTGAAAGTGCCCATTCTGTAAACATTCATATAGTGAAGTCTGAAAAGGTATGTCATTGATTACTAGATGACAGTTATCTTTGCTAAATAGTCAAGAAGTCAGATTATAAATGCCAGACATTTTTAACTGTGCCCACCACTCCTGTGTATATTGCCCTGGTCCATCTGAGAAGTATAACACCAGTATCAGTGACATGTACATTGCAAAATTGCTACAGCCAATGTTAAAAACAACAGTTGTAAAATGAAAGACCAAAAAAAATCACCAAAAACTGGAGAAAAATATACAGTTTAATAAAACAATTTTCAGTTAGCGCTTTTGTCTCCTTCAGTTACTGGAGACTTCTTTAGACTAAAATTTAAAAACCACACTGCTTCTTTATATACAAGTCCTTAAAAACACATGATAAGAAATAAAATCACATGATGTCATGGGTAACTAAAACATTTTACAACATTTATAAACTTAATGCTTTAAACCTTTCCTTTTTAAATACATCACAAAATCTTGTTTGTTGTTAAGACCAGGTGGAAAACAAGCATTCAACCTTGTTTTCCAACAATATTCTAGCCACCCTAATTCCTCTTCTATATTAAATAAATTACTTTCCAGTGATTCCAGCTCTATAAACTATGTCACTGAAAAAAATGTATAACACTTAGCTAATTTTTGTGTAAATATAGGTCTAGCTCTGATTCTATCAACAATGTCTGGGTATGCATCAAATAGCTCCCAATTTTTAGTTACTATATTTCTAATAGTTTGCACACCTACACTATTCATAACTGGCAAAACTCTTCTATTATTTCTATTAACACTATTCTGTTTCTTTATACTACCATCTTTTTCTCTCTGTTCTAACACCTGTGATTTACATACCATAATTTCTTCCAAATTACTGATCCTCACTAATTGCCCAGTATGCATCCTAAGAAAACTAAAATCAATATAGTCAAAGAACAATTAGTGAGGATCAGTAATTTGACCAAAGATGAAATAGTCTTTCAAGAGGAAGTGGATACGTTCTGTAATAAAATGCTGTCAAGAGATTACCCCACGGAAGAAATTATGGTATGAAAATCACAGGTGTTAGAACAGAGAGAAAAAGATGGTAGTATAAAGAAAAAGAATAGTGCTAATACAATTAATAGAATGGTTTTGCCAGTTATGAATAGTGTAGATGCCCATACTATTAGAAATATAGTAACCAAAAATTGGGAGCTATTTGGTACATATCCAGACATAGTTTAAATAATTGGAGCTAGACCTATATTTACACAAAAATGAGCTAAGCGTTACAAAATTTTTTTTCAGGGAAAATTAAATAAACATAGACATGCACCAAGATGGAAAGGGATGGTTAGGTATTATAATTGTAACATGTGTCAATTTTTATATACAGAATCAGATGAATTAACAGTAGGAAGTAATAAAGTAAGTATAAAAGGTTTATTTACTTGTAAGTCAAAAATGTTGTTTACTTAACTTTCTGTGTAACATGCAAGTCATACTATGTAGGTAGGACCACAAGAGAGCTCAGTGGAAGAATCGATGATCATAAATATGCGATACAAACTGGCAATGAAAGAAATGCCTTGAGTAAGTACTATAAAGGTGGCTCCTGTAAGGTAGGTTTTAAGTTTATAGTGTTGGAATCACTGGAAAATACTCAGAATTTATTTAATATAGAAGAGGAATTAGGGTGGCTAGAATATTGTTGGCAAACAAGGCTGAATGCTTGTTTTCCACCTGGTCTTAACAACAGTGAAGATTTTGTGATTTATTTAAAAATAAAAGGTTTAAAACATTTAAGTTTTTAAATGCTGGAAAACGTTCTAGTTACCCATGACATTATGTGATTTTGTTTCTTATCATGTGATATTAATCATGTGTTTTAAGGACTTGTATATAAAGAAGCTGTGTGTTTTTTAAATTTCAGTCTGAAGAAGTCTCCAGTTATTGAAGGAGACCAAAGTGCTAACTGAAAGGTGTTTTATTAAACTGTGTGTTTTTCTCCAGTTTTGGTGACTTTTTGGTATTTGTTCTGAGGATTTAGTCCTTCTGCTGTGTTTTTTGGGTTTACGAACAACAGTTGTGCTGAAAGTATAACCTATATATCTCACAAATGTAAATGCCTGCCAAAACTATGTCAACAGTGAAGTATAAGAAGTACATAGAGATAAAACTTCTTGAACTCCTTGCTCTATAAATATATTTGTAACAATTTACAAAATCTAACATGTCCTTGAATAATACAAGCATACCTTAGCAAAATAAAATTACTTCTCTGTAGAGAAATCACCTTCAGAGAAACACCAGTCTTTTTTTTTTTTTGCCTGAATACACAAGTCTCCTCACCTTCAAGTTCTCTTATTACACACTTAACATTTTATAGTATATATTCAGCCTTCTGAGCACTGTGAAGATGCAAATGAAGTGTGAACTCATTAGAATTGCCGAATATCAAACTTTTGATTTTGTGTAGAAGAGTGTAGGTACTACATCTTTGTTAGGTGCTAATACCTTGCAGCTGTGAAAGATTTGTGTAAGTGAAGGGAAACACAACAGCATTTCAGAAAGCCTTCACTGCGGTCGGTGTGTCAGTCAGGATACACTTCCAGAGTGTGGAACAACTTCAGTGAGCATTTAAGGAAAGCAAAACAGCACACATTTTTAAATTTTCTCCATAATATCAAAATTCTCCTGCCTTTGCTGAAAACAATTGTTCACTATTATTTAATTTTATCACACCTTGAAAGCAAAAGGATAAAAGATGTGCTACAGTATGCATTTCTGACAGTAAATCAGTGATAGGGGAAGAATAAGCAGAATCCAGAGATAAGACAGAGCTGTATTTCTGCACATATACTCATAAATGTTTATGTGATCACTCATTGAACTAAATATGTTAGGCACACATACACAACAATTTCAAAATGTCCAAATGTATGAACTGATAATAGTGGTTATGGAATTTGAATTTCTTGTATGCACATGATTTTATTGGTGTTATAAGGCAGTATCTGTGGCAAAGACAGATAACCCACTATAAATGTGTTTTGTAATTGTAATAGCCTGATGGCTCAGATCCAGAACTGACTAAATGTTTAAACTTTCTTTCACTTTTTTTTTATCTTTTTTTTTTTTGCTTTCCTTTTGTGTGGTGCATGGTTTAGTACAACACCATTAACTGGCTAAAACTGGAAAATTTAATATCAGTTGCCTTATGAAGTGCAAATACATTCAGCAACATTGCATGACGGTCAGAGTCATGGATTGCAATGACTGCAGAAATTCCACCCATCTGTCTCTTTGGCACAAGAGAGTACATAGGCAAAGCTTGGCTAGAGTCCCACAGTCGTTACTTTTACTGTGGAATGGTCATTATAATTATTTACTAAAACAATACATTTGCTATTGCTAGTTACATTTGTGCATTGTCTACTTGTGCACAAACACAGTTTGTTACTTAAGGAAAAATTAAAAATATACATTTGGTTCACCTTCTTTTGGACAAACAGACTAAGCAGTGATGTGTATCAGTCAGCAATCTGGATAGTACTGAATGTGGAATATATACCTGCAGCCTAGATTTCCCTGTGGCACCAGGTGTAAGTGCAATGAGTTCATGCTCAGAACACAGGTGATAAAGGGTTTTAATCCACAATATACATTTTAGATAGGGTGCATCTCTGTTATAAAGGTAATACTGCATACCAATAGTTATGTATAGCAGGTTGAGCATAGACAGACTTTATTAGATGTCATATGTATTATGTGTGCAACTGGTTTATCATTACAGTGATGATTATGTAATACAATGCAGTTGCATATCTCTGATTGAACATAATAATTTACTGACAGTAATATATACCCATTCCCATAACCCAAATATAACTGTAAAACAGAATGTCATGTGAAGTACATACCACAAATCACAGATCTAGTAATAAAGTAATGCAAGTTTATACATTTCCAGTATATTGTCAGATATTAGCCCTGCATCACACCTGAGAATGCATAAGCCAGGATCTTGTAATGTAACTCATATATAGGCCAAACTGAAATATAGCAGCAGTTCCTCTTTAAATTCTATATTTGTGTTGAGCATGACTAGCAAACACTTCTTCTGTGGCAATGAAGAATAATCCCATGTGGAAAGTTATGCAATCTCTTTTAAATAGGTTTGAATGCTACCTTCTACAAATTATTTTAACACTGTAAAACTCACCACAAAACTTTTGCCAGGTCATCTCATTGATTCATTACAAGTCATGTCTTAAAAGCCAAGTCATTTAGCATTTCATTGTTGACCATTGGACAAAATGTGACAAGATGTAGCAGCACACATGCCATAAATTAATGCCAAATGTCAAATTATTATTGCTGCTTCATAAACTCTCTTCATCCTTGTTTGGCAATGTTTCCCTCTGCTTAACACGGAGAAAATGTAGCTGGCATATTTGTGCAGGTTTGCAGACTTTTTGTAGACATGATATCATGAATTGTTGAGAAAACACTTTTACTGTTTCTGTAGGACCTTTGCAGACATGGTAGGAGATGGGAAGAATGGTGCCAAATTCAGGGCACAGAGGTGGGGTTTGAAGGAGTCTAAAATATTTGTTGCACTCCTTGTGAAGTGCTACAGCCATAGGCTGCTGCCAGGGGGGACTAAACTGGGTATCAGTACAAGGCAGAGGCTTGGAACAGCCTAGCCAAGGTTGTCTCTAGTGTGACTGGCATACCACACACTGGGGAGCAGTGTAGGCACCACTACAGTGACCTGAAAAGGCACAGGCAGGAACAACTTTACCAGTGGCTGGAAGAGTTTAGAGCTGGTGACGCCCCTTCTCCCAGATGTGTAAGTATACAGATCAAGCAACTTGAAATGATATGGAATGCTGTAGATAACCAATACTGGTATGTATGTATACTGCTTCCATGTCTCTTCTTCTTTTACTCTGTATTTTGCAGCTGCATATAGAAATCTCAGTGAATAGAGACACACATGCTGAGAGCCTGAAATTACTCAGAGGCAAGGGGTATGTCTGCAGCACAACTGACCCTAATTGTACTAAATACATTGTGATTCCATTGATCAGTGTCAGGTTCAGCATGCATATCTTAACTGTAACAGCAAGCATGCATACTTTCTTCTGTAACTCTTGGTAATTGTGTTAGGCAAATGTAATAGTGTTTTCAAATTCTTTGGGTCCAATTATCACAAGTAACCTATCAAGTCACATTTAACTAGTATAATTTTTACATTTGAAATGCAGCAATATTAGCTTTAATGCCATATGGTTAAGTTAGTCTGTAGTATCTTTAAAAGCATATATGGGAATATGTACATATTTCAAGGATTACTTGTAATAATTCACAATAATTTTTGAGAATGTGAAAGCTCTGTAATTAATATAATACAAAAAGGATATTTATTGTACTAAAACATGAATGTGACATTTCATGGTTCTAATATTGTTTCCTTTTTTGTCTTACCCCACACCTTATCTCTCTCTTTTTGGGTGGTTACTTGGAATCACATCATTCTGATATCATACCTTTCTGCCAACAAACCAAATGCATTTCAGCACAGGGAGGTGGGCCAACTACTGCTGTTCAGTCTGCCTACTCTTCATTAGCTGCTGCGCAACACCTCTGGGACACAACTTAACAGTACTGCCTTGACAACCCATGTATTACATGGCCCATCCTCATCAGGCAGCAGTGTCCCCTGCTGCTGGTGCAGTGGTTCTCTCAGGGAGTACTGGTGGAGGCAATGATTATGTCACCCATCAGGAGCTGTCAGGTATGGTGCATGATGTAATAGACACTAGCCTTGGTGCATCAGCATCCTGGCGAGGTTGTCCATTAAAATAGAAAAGAGACCCCCATATCAAGCAGTCTCACAGGGAACTTAGGAAGAGGGAGAGTGATGACTATAGTCTCACTGTTCCCACACTTGATGGGCATGTTCCTCCAATATCCTCTACTGATCCCCAATTTTGATGTCCTCCAAACTTTTGTGTCTATCACCATGCCTGTATGTCTTGTTTCTCCTGTTTGTCTGCACCTGCTTCCTCACCAGGTCTATATTAGATCACCGACTGCTTAAAGAAGTGAACAGTGATTAATCAACCCTATGTAAGTGAAAGCTTACAATTTTGAACTGTCAGAACAGCGATTTTTTTCCCAGGGAAAAAAATTGCTGTTCCAAAACACATACATGCAACACAAGCACACCAAACAAACAACAATCCACACACACACACACACACACACAAAATCTTACAACTAACCCTACACTAAACTATACACACACCACTAACTATCCACTTGCCTTAACCCAAACCCTAACCATAAGGTCCGTCAGTATCGCACATTCACCTCACCCGCACCCTAACCCTAACTCACCTAACCCATCCTAACCCGTGCCCTAACCCTAACTTGCCTAACCCACCCTAATCTTCACATCCACACAATCGCACACTTACCTGAACCCGACCCATAACTTTCCACCACAGTGCTGAAAATACCAAAGCAACAGAAAGGAAGGATTTCAGGTTTCTGTTGCTTCGATATTTTAAGCTTTCACTCCATAGGGTTCGATATTAGAACATTTGAAGGTTTTAAACCTCGATGTTTTAATATAGACCTTTCCTCACCTACCCTGTCTACCTGACCCTGACATTACTATTTCCCTTCCCAACATTCCACTCTTTTTGAAATGCAAAAAAAAAAAAAAAATGTCCCATACAAAGCTCTGCACTTCACATATCTGTATTCTTAACACACTTGATTTGGTCCAGTTGGCAATACAGCATCATTGCATTGTGGCCATCTATCTGTGTTGTGGTGACAGCCAAATTCATCAACTTTTGTCTACATGTGCAGATTACTATGTTGAAGAAATGATGATTCTTTCCTAATTCCATCTGCAAATCCTTTTATTGCTTCCCCTTTGTTCTTCCCTCTGCTTGCATTTCACCACTGTCCGATCTACCCAATTTTCACACATTTAATCTGGTCAAAATAGAATCATGCACAACACACATGTCCAGAAATGACCCTTAAAAAAAGTCACTTTTTGTCCTCTGCAATTACGCAGTGTTTGGCATCACATGCCACTGCCAAGTGGCAGTGAATGGCTGTTCACCTCCTATGACAAAACCTGGTGAGTTTTTGCCAGTGGCTACACTAGTCCAGTTACCTTCACACAAAGCTGCTTAAACTTGCTGTGCTATAGGAATACAGAATGAATGCAGAATACAGGCAATACCTTGAAACAGTTACTGTGACAGTTCTGTATACTGCTAGATGTAACAAAGTGTAACTTGCTGTGTGGATTGTTGGTGTAAATCACTTGACTGAAGGGTTTTTTTTTTTGCCCAAAGCATTAAAGGTTCAATTAACAATTCAACTCCTATCATTTCTTAGTGTGATGTTGTATGTCTATGCTATGTTTAATCACCCACATCTTAACATTTGCCACAGTTATGCATTCTCATGAAGCTATATTGAATACTGGCTAAAAAAAGTATTTGAAGAGACAACCATCCCCACATCTATGAGATACTTAGCCAACCTTATTCTGCTTGTCATAATTGTGTTGTCCATCTCCTAACCCTTCTTTACTCCAATATCAGTCACTTCATGCTACACATCATGGCAGTTTAATAATGAGAACTGACCAAAAACATGACCATGAATGTTCTTTTAAATCAGACATTGTTATACATATGTCCATCTTCCCCTGTATTTTCCATCTTCTCTCCCACCCCTCTTTGTGTGTGTGTGTGTGTGTGTGTGTGTGTGTGTGTGTGTGTGTGTGTGTGTGTGTGTGTGTGTGTGTGTGTGTGTGTGTGTGTGTGTGTGTGTGTGTGTGTGTGTGTGTGTGTGTGTTTGTGTGTGTGCGCGTGCGCGAGCACTAGGCGGATGGATATAAAAGTCATCTCATGGTTCGGCATACTGACATGACACTGCTGATGGATAATACAAACAAGTCACCTTGAATCAGTATGTGGCCAGTGCTCCTGTCATGTGCAAGATGGAACATCTGCTGTAGGTTTCCCTTTGTGTCATGTTTAGGTGATGATGGATGAAATGTTAATCTAATGTGATGTAGAATCTGCCCTTACTGTGAAGAAGCATACTGCACACACTTTTTAGAATATCCAGTTCTACACAAATAGTTAGCATATCTGAAGAATCATACTAATCATTTCAAAAGATATCACCACTGGTCATTTGTGGCAAGCTGTACACCCAATTAACTTCTGATTTGCAGTGAGGCATGTAGGACAGCTACTAGTTGTAGAAATATATTGAGGTAAGCATTGCTGATACAATTAGGTGAAGACACCTACTTTAGTGGGTTCATATTATATGATCGAATGCTAGAAATAGCGAATGATCTATTATCAAACCCAAATGCACAAAGCCACAACATTTTGAAGGAATGGATCAGCAAATTTTTTCACACGGAAAAAATTCACTGATACAAAAAAAAATGTACAGGCAACATAAAGTTGGGGGCTTTGCCACCACAACCCCTGATGTGGGGGACTGTGCCCCCCACACTCCCCACCTTAAATATACCAACTCTGAGATCGTACCACAATGAAGAAAACAGCAAAGTCTGGAGAATGGCCCAGCTAATTTTTTTTTCCCTGGGAAAAAATAACTGATCCGTTCCTTCGATATTCTGTGGATTCCTGCATTTGGGTTTGACAAATGAGCGTTTGCTACTTCTAGCGTTCACTCATGTAATAGGAACCCTACTTTAGTGTAGTCATTGATGCTCACTTTTGCAGTCGTGATTGCATTTACTTAGTAATGGCATACTGATACCATTTGTGGAAAAAAAAGAATCCTCTGGATTTGAGCCCTGGCTCACTTGTGTTATAACCAGAAACTTAACTGTTCTTCCACCCTTTGCTACAAAGAAAGCCATGTAGTAGGTGAATTTTCCACACTCAGTATTGTCCAGAGTGCTGACAGCTGTGCATTGCCGCTGAGCCTATTTGCATGAAGGAAGCCATACTACATTACATTTTTAAATGTTTTCCTGAAGCAGAAAACCACATTTGCTTGGCACATAATGTCACACAAACAGGGTAGATAAGCCCAACAATTATTTATGTAATAAAACTTTTGCCCCATCATTTCAAATATAGACTACAGCATGCACATTATAGTAGCTGCAAGCAATTTCTCCCATATCTTGCAAGCCTGACACATGAAGCATTTACAACAAACAGATCTATTTTGCAGTTAACAGCAATCAGGTCAGGGACTTTAGGCCCCTATTTGTGTGCAGATCTGCAGTGAGCAGCAGTGGACACTAATAGTCCCCAAATCCATGTTGAATTCCTGAAAATCGAATCATGCTTGCATAAATACTTTGCCATCAACTGTGAAAATCAGCTTCTCCAGTGATGCAGTTTGTGAAGTGGTATGTAGCATGTTTAACTCTGGTTACTGGGCTGTAAATATCCAACACATGGAAATGCATTCATAAACACAAAAAAAGGACAGTTACATGTGATTGACTGAACACATGCTTTCTGATATTCATGTGTGCCCTGAAGCAATGCACTTGCAAATGATATATATGGAGTTGGGCCATTGTCAGACTCCAGAATTACGAACATAACTATATTGTAACACTTGGTATAGGCTTATAGTAACACTGTATATTGGTCATCCATGATCATATCCCATTAATAATGTCAGTAACTTGAATTAATGTGGACATACCATCATCTGAATATGATGACACATAACTCCATCATTGCTGCAATATGCACTCATGAAAGCGTGTTTCACTTAGTTTGTCAAGATGTGTTTATATGTACTTTTGCAAATTGTGCTCACACTATCATGTTACAAGTCCTGGCTCTAAAAACAGTATATGTTACCTGTGACACTATGATGTCATCCTTTATAAAGTGCACTCTAACATTAATGCTGTCTGAGTTCTGGAGTGGCACAAGTGTGAATTACTGTTTTCTGTAGGTAGTGTAATTAAGTAGGTAGGGGTTCTAATCTCACAGCAGTCAACTTGTTTGTGTGTGTAGTGAAAATAGGAAGAGTTCAGGTCCTGTTGACCTTACTCAAGTAGTATTTAGAAGATGCTTTTACATTACTACATGACTCCACAGCAATAATGTCATGCATTCTTCCTAGCATTCTCTTCTCAGTATACGCTGATGATGTCATCCTCTCTAATGTGCACTGTGACACTATTAATGCAGGCTTCTGCAGTGGTATGAGTGTTATGTTTTTTTTGTTTTCTAGCTTGTGTAATTAGGTAGGGATTCTTATCTCACAGCAGATAATTTGTGTGCATAGTCAGAAGAGCATGAGCTCAGGCCCTGCTGTCCTGTATCAAATAGTATTCAGAAGACACTTTTACACTGCTACATAACTCCACAGCAATTTCATACAGCTCTCCCAACATCTTCATCTTAACATACAGTGCTGATGTCATCTTCTATAAAGTGCACTCCCACAGTGCTAAAAATAGACTTGTGCAGAGATGCTAGCATTAAGTACTGCATTCTGCAGTGTTTGTAACTACATAGGTAGATTTTCTAATCTCACAGCAGTCATCTTGAGTGTGATCATTTAACTATCAGGCTGGAGACAATTTTACACTGTGATGTGAGTCCACATCTGTGTCACACACTCCTCCTAAGATCTTCATCTCAGCATACATTGCTGATGTCAACTGCTATAAAGAGTACTCTGACAACAGTCAAGACAGACTTGTGTGGTAGCACTAGCATTAAGAGCTGTCTTCTGTGGTTTGTGTAACCTAGAAAGATGGGATTCTAAACTCACAGTGATCAGCTTGAGTGTGTTCATTTATCTATCAGTCTGGAGAGAATCTTACACCAGGATATGAGCCCACATTGGTGTTGCACATTCCTCCAGGATCTTCATCTCTGCAGACACTGCTGATTTATCCTTTATAAAGTGCATTCAGACAGTGCTAAAGACAAGCTTGTGTAATGGTGCTAGTATCAAATAGTATGTTCTGCAGCATGTGTAACTAGATAGGTAAAGGTTCTAATCTCACAGCAGTTAACTTGAGTGTGTTTGTTCATTCAACTGTCTGTCTGTAGGCAAATTTACACTGGGATGTGAGTCCACATTTATGATACTCACTCTTCCCAAGACTTATTCTCAGCAGCCACCAATGATGTCATCCTTTATAAAGTGCACTCTAACACAGCTGTGGTGATGCTCATCTTACATTGTACGGAGTCTAGCTTGTACACCTACAGAGGTATGGTGTTTGAATTTGACCTCAGTTAACTCATGTGTGTGTGGCTGTTGGTATATTATGGTCATTGTATGAGGTTTTGCATCTCATTTCATCTGACTCCCATTCAGGAGAACCTTTAACATAGTCCCATGAATCCAAAATTCTTGGTTTCCTGCCTACATAACATCATTTTGGCAGAACACTGAGGCTATCAACATCTCAAATATGCATACACACATCATAAAGCAGAGACCCTTCATTACCCTCTGCAAGCCTTCTCCAGACCACTGGGTGTACGATTGCTAACTCTGTCATGGGTGTGCAAATGTCACATATGGACACAGACATTGTTTAATAAAACTAAACACATACACACATACCCCTACTATATTCCAATGCATAGATATAATGATTTGGATTTAAATGGTATAATAATGGCTCTAATTTTATATGGTCTTGGTTGTTAGCCTAGTAATGTCCTATGACCATCTGAACATTGCATATGTCAATGTTGTTCTCATCCACATGTGCCATGTTGAGGTATGGATTTACTATAGCTCTATAACAGTTTACTCCAATCTCTGATTTGAGCTACTGTTTTGATGGCTGCTGCTGCCAGTTTATTACATGTGCTTTCCATAACAGCTGTAGTAATATGCCTCCTGAGTACTGTTGACATGAGATGATGTTATGTGTATTGTTGCCTTACTAAGGCTTGTGTTCTTGTAGTGGAGTACATCACCATTCTACATAGTTCTCAAGCAAGAATCACAGTGAGAGTATATGACATGTTGAAATTCACTTGAAACCTTTGGGAATTCATTATATTCAGTATTGTGCTGCTCTTCACATGGATTATACCATTGTGTGACAGTCAGTATTTGTGTCATTAACTGTTTTGCATGAACCATATCTATCTCATTTGTAAACCCACACATTTCCATTGATAAACATGTATGCATATGATGTACAATTGTTATATTCACATGAAATTTGTAGATTTGTACAGCTGTATTAAGAATTCCATTGTGTCACACTTGATTCATACTCAAGGTTTTATTTTGAGGTGATGTACCACCGGAAGTCCAATTGTAGAAGAGATACAGCTATAATGTGACTGTACTATGTCACAGACATGCCATTACATCACATTAGTATTACCACTTGATAGTTTGCATGAATACATCTGTGTGTATGTTAGGACTTCATGGCAGTATAACATTGTCACTGGCAGTGTCAGGGGGGATCATGTGGCACATTTGTTGAGATTTGACATGAACCTATACAGGTTGTTCCATGTATTCTTTGGTATGTGCACAATATCACAGTAACAGCTTCATGGTTGTAGTCGATGCATTGCCATCAGTCTTCCATACCACTGTACCATTCATTGTAATAGATTACTTCTTAATTCACACATCAATTACAGATGCTTCAAACAATATCAAGTGCTATTACATGTGTCAGATGTATGCAATACCAAGCTATGTGTAGGGAATCCACTCATAAGAGTATGGTGTTTGTATATTTTGCTCTCCATACAGAAAATACCTGTGTCAGCCAGGGATACTTTAGCCAAGTGTATCACATTTGGCACAGTGACCTCCAACACACCTTGTAGGTCATACAGGACTATTCTTTGGGATGCATACACATTAGGATTTGACAGTGCATAATTTTCTTCAAGGTGTTCTACTAGATGCTTCTGTTATAAGTCTTTCTGTGTCACAGCCAGTAAATACACAACACAATGACAACATTGATGACATGGGTTTAATTTCTGCAGGTGGGGATTGTGACTTCTGTGTCACACAAACCTCTCAAATGGCCAGGGCTGGCCATGATTTAAACTCCACTTTTAACACTGTCCCTCTTAACCCCTTCAAAAAGTGTTTATTTTTAGGGAGGGGGAGGTTAATTCCCCTTATAGAATAATGACAATCATTGCAGTTTACACATCTATTGCTGCAGAACATGTTTAATAAGTTATACTCACATATTCTATCAATGTTGCAGATTAATGAACATAATATTTTAAAAGCGTCCAAAATTGTGCCTGTTTCTGTCTACATTTGTCCAGGAGTCTGTTGTTATGTGTTCCTGATTGGTTGAGAGCTATGGTAACATGTTAGTCATATTAAAGCAAGACATTTTGTAGACCTTCAGAGTGTGCACATACCCCCATTGTATATACAGTCCTTGCTAAATATCCTTACCATTGAGCATGTCAGTGATGTTTATACCACAACCATTCTTCTCTATTGACATGTAACTTTGTGTGACCATCACATATCATGTTTAATAGTAGGACTATACTTGCACAGGAGGTATAAACAGCAGTATGAGCTGTGCTATCCACATATGCCCTTAATGTTATGCTACTGATTTTTCTTTAAAGTGTTCATACATTGACACATCCTGTCTTGGGGACATTGCCATATTTACCTTGCCCCCTTCCTCTTTCTTCATTCCTATTGTTCATGTCTGTACCCATTTTCATCTGTACACTTTCCATACCCAGCGTACATTTTCTTGTATTTTTCCATGCTGCCCCCCCATTCTACAAATAATTGCAGTTCTGTACATTGTACTCAATACACTTTTTTACTGTGTTATTACTGCTGTTATTGTAGTATTTCCAACCCTGGTAGTCATTGTGTCTGCCCGTGCAACCTCTCCTTGCAGGTTTGGTCATAGGCACACTTGAATGCTTTATGTTTCTGTGGTCATACTGCTCTGCACAGTTTCATAGCAGCAGTACTGTTGCTGACCACAAAACCTTGCTTGTATTCATTTAAGTGTGATGAACAGACTGAATATGTGATTAGCACTACTACTCATTGTGCTAGCATGTAAACACTGTGTAGGCTTTGTGTGAAGCCTACACTGAGTTTATTGAATTCCTGAGGTTATGTTATTTTTTACGTAAATAATTGCATAGGTAAGAACTTTAATTTGTGTTTTGCTCATTGAGGAGTAGGTTATATCCAGAGAAAGGCGTGTTCGCCTGTGCCACTGTGCATGCTCACTACTGGACATCTCCTCTGTTTCTCGCAGCTTCCATTCATACAATACTGTTAAATTGCATCCTTTTCCTACCATTACCATATAAACAGCCACTGCCATCCTCATGGTTTTCTGGTAACACAAGAATGGATGTATATTGCCAGGCCTTTATTTGTGTCACACACACACACACACACACACACACACACACACACACACACACACACACACACACACACACACACACACACACACACACACACACACACACACACACACACACACACACACACACACACACACACACACACACACACACACACAGCACTCATACACCTATGGATAAAATATTCAATTAAAGTCACCAATCCACCTAGCACACATATTTGAGCTATGGGAAGAAACATGAATACGCACCGAAAATCCATATAACAAAGTAGAGATGACTTTTCACAGAAGGCACACTAACTAAAAACTGAACAAGAAAACATTCTACTGTGAGACAACAAGGCTACTCTCTGTGCCACGCTGCTGCTCTACTAGTAGTGTTACCATCCAATAAATGAATGGTTTCACTTGGCCCCTAGCCTTCAGAAAAATTACTGCACTTTTAGGACGCTGTTAACATGTTTCACATACTATAGACTACATTCTGTAAATCACTCATATTAAACAACTTAACGTTATGTATGCTTCCTTAAGTAAGATGCTTTGAAACTTTGCAAACATTTAGTCATGCTCTCTGCACAGTGTGTGCATTCTCTGCACATCTTTCTTAATGCTAATTTTGTCTGACAATTTAAATAAACAACCTTCAGGTGCCTTAACTATTGAACAATTTTCTATTAGACCTGGCAGTAAGGAAGATGCTCACAGAGTGTATCTGAAGTAGCACCTTGAAGGGTGATAACCAGCAAAATAAGTGTTTGTTTTAAAGCATGCCTGCTTCTTCTATAACAGCTTGACAGGTTTCATGCTGTACTACTAACACAAAGTGACATCACATTCCCCTCGTCTCAGCCCTGATAGTAATGTTCAAAGGTGGGAAAACATAGCCAGAAATAGATGTGTGTATTTGTGCACACTGACTGTTGTGGCAACATAAAAAAAGAAGAAAGTGTCAAATTTAAAAAAGTTTTCAACTCAAGTTTTAAAAAAGTTTTTAAAGCAAGTAACAAAGGAAGTTATTGCCTTTTACTAAGATTCTTATTTAAATTTTTCTTGAGTGATTTTTTTCAAGTTTAACTCTTTCACAACTTGAAGGATGACAAACTTGCTTTACTACAAGATGCAGAAGAATAATTCCAAGGCTTACAGTCACTCACTTAAATCTTTTTTTCTGATTCTTGTATCTTTATAACTACTCCTTTCAGCTGAATGGGTATTTTATATGAGAAGCTAGGAAGCTGCCGGATGTTAGTGCTGTTAGATATTATCTTGTAATATCTTTTCAGGAACAGAAGCACTCTACACATACACTGTACATATATGTATGTATGCCATGCATATTCAGTACGTAATTTAATCTCCTTTCACTATTTTACTTTTGTATTTTGTCAAGAATTACTTGCTCTGTGCACATTATTTTAAACAAAGGAGAATATTAAAATTCCTGATATGCAGAAATTTGTTAAGATAAATCATTTTTAATTTATTTGGCTGACAAGATGAATAAGCAATGCCTAATACTTTGTAACATATTTTGTTTTATTTTTTCAGCTAATCTGAATAAAATAACAGTTGTTGAACTATGTGTTGGGGGTTTATTGCACTCATTCTCACCAATGACTTAATATTTGTTATTCATTTGAAATTGTTTCATTTATTTATCTAACAAGTGGAGTGTTTATGTAGCTCTTTTCATATACAGTCCACATACATAACAGTATTCTGTATCCCATAAATATGCAATGTATATTAAAGTAATGTTTGCATTAATGAATAATAAAGAGAGAGAGAAGAGAAAATGTGGGACTTATTTTCAAGTAATAAAAATGTAAGTGTATATAAGAATGTCTGACAGGTAGTTCAGGTGGTAAGAGAAGTGTTCTCATCTTAATGTATTATACATTCGCACCACAGTTGTAGCCCTCAGTAAAATTCACAGTTTTAAGTTGTTTTAGAGGGTTCTGAATTCAGTGCTTAGGAGCACAGCTTGTTATCAAAGTAGAAGTTTTAAATATTCAAGATAAGAAAACAAAGGCCATGGTGGTCCACATCACACCAGTAATATGCAACATAAGTTAAATTTTAAAATAATTACTGACATTTTTGCTTAAGTGGTGAACAAATATATAACCATTGACTTTAATTTGCACTAAAAATGAAAAAAAAAGCTACCTACTGCTGCTTGTATCTTTAACACTGGTTGAATATATGTTTACATTTTCCTAGAGCCCCAGAGAGGTGTTAAATACATTTAATTATGAGGTGTGACGTATTACTGAACTGAAAAATACAGTATTTAGATAAATGATTTTTAGTATATTATACAATTAAAAAAGTTGGCATAGTCTTAACTTTTTAGATGATTCAAAGCTTGAAACCTTCCAAAAACAATGCCGTTTCCAAAAAGCTAAGATGGTTATAGCTACAAATGTTCCTTTTCTTAAGATATAATAGTTATCCTCAAAATGTTTCCCACCCAAGAAAATACCTGTTAATAAATGAGATTACCTCAATATTTAAATCAGGGTGATTCCATAGGACTTCTTGAGTCATTTCCCTAACTAAAGAAATGTCATAATCATGCACTTGCTTTTATTTTGTTGTATCTATCTGTCTGTCTGTCTATCTATCTATCTATAAATCTATCTATCTATCTATCTATCTATCTACAGTAGTTCCTACGGAAATGGTAGAGTCTCCAAATAAACTTGTAGTGAAAGCCAAGAAACACTTTAATGAACTTTAAGTGCTTTTCGTCTACTGGATCAGTAGACTTCTTCAGAAGTTATAAAAACAAGGTCTAATCAATCATCATTTATAGCTCTGTGTTACAAGCAATTATACAAGATGAAATGTTACTAATCAGCTCTTAAAGTAACACGCTGTAAAAACCAACAACAGGAACATATTAAAAATAAAAGGGACAAAGGTTTTAATAATAAACCCTATACACTAAATACTGATGAAAGGTTAGTAAAAAGTATTATATAGTAAAAAATATATATAATATATATAGTAAAAAATATATTAGTAAAAGGGTTTTAGTTGTAAAAACAGGTTTTAGCATTACTCTAAATCTAAAAATTAACTTGTCTTACTAAGTAAGTGGGCTATATTGTTAAACAACTTTTTACTAACCTTTCATCAGTATTTAGTGTATAGGGTTTATTAACTTCTGAAGAAGTCTACTGATCCAGTAGACCTAAAAGCTTTAAAGTTCACATCTTAACTTTTTGTATTTTCCTAGTTTAATTGTGTTATTCGAGTTGATATCTACAGTAGTTGCTTCAGTCTTTTTGGTTTCACCTGCTATTGACATCAAGAATTTTCTGCACATTTTTGGTGGTTTAATTAGCAGCTGTAATAGAAAATGTTTGAAAATTCAGAGGTGTCAAGTGAGTAAATCTTCCTTTCTAGGGGGCAGGGACAGTATCAAAACAACCCTATTATATCTCACAGGTATTTCTACTTCATTTAAACTCGTAGGTCACCCTTTGCATTTCTGAAATCCTGCTATCACAGTACTTTGGAGTAAGGTGTATTTGTAGAAAAAACATGAGGCAAGCTTCATTTTCTACACTTAGTACATTTAATAACGATACAGTCTCCTTGGTCCATCTGTCAGAAAGAAATTACAACTATACTGAGTATAGCCAGAGAATTCACTGTCATACCTATAAGCTGTACAGTCAATAAGTTAGTTTTAAATGTAGTAGTAGGGAAGATTAACTGCATAAGAAAATATATGAGGAGAGATGGTAGTGATATAGCAGACTTAAAAGCATATATAGTGACAGTAGATAGCTCCTGATATAGGAATTTAATCATGCAACCTATCCTACCCATTTTAGATTTTAAAATAAACATACAGGTCATAAACTGCATGAGTAGCTTCTAAAAATCTGATCAGAATAAAAGTAGGAACTGATAGCTTGTATTCCATGTAATTTTCAGAAGACTACATCATGCAGGAGTTACTCAGAGCTACCATTTCTTATGTATAGTAAATGCAGACAAAGGCATTATATAACCTCAGTGGTAAGAGCTCTACTTCTCATGTCAAGTGTTCACACCTGATGTCTGCTAATTGCCTTTGCTGAGTTTACATGTTCTCCTCATGAGAAGTTTGAGTATCTGAGAGTATTGATTGTTAATTTAGTAACAGAATAACAAATCCATCTGTTGGTGCTAGGTGCTATGTTCAGTAGTTAAGAAATAGAATCAGAAATCTTTAATGCTCAGTATACTGATGATAATTTATTTATTGATAGCTTTTTTAGGATAGGCAAACTCAGCAGTCAGCTAAGGTGTCATACAATTGAGGGACACCTTTTCCTTCATATTTTGCTTTTACATTAGGGAGATGGATGCTGATCAAAGGTAATCCCACATAGAGCCTCTCACTCAGTTCACTGCTAGAGTTTTTTTTTCAGTAACTAATCCTGCCCCTAGCTCAAGCTAAGAGAAACATTGACATTAGTTGAGATATGCCCCACCTCACAGGAACAGCTTTCCTTTTACTTAGTAATGGTAGCACAGTAGTGAATGAGCTGACTCATCTGTAATGCTTTGCATAACCCCCTCCCATGGCCTGTCACAAGTATTAAGTCAGTCTATGTATTTTGTACAACTGTCAGTCTCTTTACTAAAGACCATGCCATTTAAATTGCAGCTAAAATTATCTGGAGAAAAAGATGTCATCACCAAAATTGCAGTGACTTTTACAATATGTGTATAATAAACAAGTTACAGAGGGAAGTTTGTAAGATGTAAGATGTTTCCATTTCAGTGTAACAGGTACCAGATGGCTAAATCTCGCAGTCTGAACAAACGTCAGTGGACTTTGGGAGGAAGCAACCTTGTATTAAAGTCTTTATGTACTGTTGGCTTTGAATGGACTGTCTGAGTTTGACCTGTATTTCTTATGCTGTTCTTTGTTTTTCCTGGCCTTTGTAAAATGATGGACTGCTTGTGTGTGTGTGTGTGTGTGTGTGTGTGTGTGTGTGTGTGTGTGTGTGTGTGTGTGTGTGTGTGTGTGTGTATGTGTGTGTGTGTGTGCCTTCTGCTTGCTTTAAACATTTATAGGTTACAGAATTTGAAAAATTTTGGAGGGGAGGTGCATTGTTATTACTAATTACACTCTAGTGGGCTGAATTACTGGTGCTGCTTAAATATTGTACAATGATGAGGATTGAATAACTGGATTGACAGTGCTAGGTAATTTGCATTGCACTATTTGAAACAACTCATTTCATTTTTTTACCTAGCTAAATGAGGTTTAATACACATCATTCACTTATTGATTCTTTTCTAGCTAAGTATTTGAATGGTTGTATTAGTTGCTTTCAGGACAGACAGCAAGATATATGCAAATGTATGAAAGTTCATTGTTAAATATGGTATGCATGGCAGCTCAAAATGTCTTAAAAGAAGGCCTCCGGGTAATTTGCCATAATGGAACCTTGCTTAAAAAATGTAAACTCAGCAACCCAACTGTCAGGTTCTTTTTTAAAGACAGCCCAAGAGATAGAAGACCTCATATATAGTGGAAGACAGTTGCAGAGTTTACCCTATATGGAGAAAAAAACTATTGTTCATAATTGAAAAAGATGCTACCGACAACTTAACCAAATGTTTCTTGTTCATGCTGACACTATGTAATATATCATAGACTGGTGTTATCTTATTATCATTTAAAGTCTTTAAATACTAGAATAACATCACTACTCATCAGTTCATATGCCATATGATTTAATTTTAGGACATTTACTCTATCTTTATATTCCATTTCACAAAAGCCAGACATTTACCTTTGCGAAAATCTGGATTCTCTTTCCAGTTTATGCATGCAAACTTTGTTTTTAATAGCCAGTCCAACATAATTTAATGTGAAATTTAATGAGGGCTGTGTACAGAGGGATCAGCATCTAGCTATCTCTACTATTGCCTGTCCCTAATATATCTTTCATAATCCTATAATGCTTGTGGACTATACCTGTTATATGGCTACTAAAATTAAATGTACTGTTCACAATCACGCCTAAATCCATAACAGATAATACAGATGAATTAAGCTCATGATCTGTAGTATTACACTACAGACCTTGGGATTAATTATGACTAGTGTTTTCTTTGCTTGTGTTACTGATGGTCTGTTTTATGATAAAGTCATGCAATTTATATGAATACTTTGCAGGCATTTCTTTTCTGATAGTGTGTCGGCCTTTTTACTCTTAGGAATGCAGAGAGTTTAGTGTTTTAAAGGGCATTGCAATGGAGCTCTGGAACATGTGAACAATTACAAATGCTTAACTGTATTTATCCCTTCCATATTATCAATTTACAGCAATTTCCAGGTATACTAGGCAGGAATATTTTAGTTACTGTATTTTAGTTACTGTAGTTCCATTTAGAATTTAAACATCCAAGTTATAGTTGCCCATTACAGATAACATTCACCCCTCCACCCCCCTTTAATGCTTAATGGCAATCACTGGTTGCTAGGGAACAGGGCATGTTTCATACTATGCCCAATGCCTGTTTAACTTCCATTCCTACCACAGGAGTGAAACTGTAAGTTAAATAATGGTTGTTGAACCATGTGTTGGTGGTTTACAGTCAACAAAAAAGTTGCACTCTGGTCACTGCATCTGCACATTGAGGGTTTATTCCAATATTTCTGTTCTGACTCTTATGCTGATGAGTTTTCCGAAATAAAGCAGGTAAGGAAGTGGCTTACAGCTCCTCTGTGTGATCCCTCTGACAGACATGCATCTTCTTTTAAATTACAGTTATTGCCACTTGTAGGTTTTATTTTGTGTTTATGGCATTTACAATTAATTTTCTTATCCATTCTATTGAATTCTGATACAGAAAAAGTTTCATACATGGTCATTAGCTACACTTTTCATTTCATCTACCAGTCTTTTTGTGTTTGGCCATATCTCTGTCATTAAGAATAAGTAACATTGATTTTGTGTGCAGATAAAGAAGCAGCCATCAACCTGTCACAGATATTAGCTTCATCAAAACTTTGTTTAAATAAATCATATCAATCACCATCTCTAAATTGATAAGATTCTGTCTCTTCTTCTCTCTAATGTGATCAACTACTATCTCACTATCCCCTACCCTTTTGCAGCTTCATCACTCTCTCTCCTTATCTGTCCAAAACTAATACTCCTTACAACAGTCCAGGTAGCCCCAACCATCCTCACTGTCGTATTTACTTCACTTCTAATTCTTACATGTAACAATATTTTCAAAGGTGATCTATTGTAACATGTCATATTATGTTTCATTATCAGCCACTTCCCCAGTTTCTAATATTTCCATAATTAAGCTGCCTTGTTCTTTTCATTATTTTAATCACTAGAAATTGCAGGTAATATTACATTATCTTTTTCATAGTAATTTCTCTTTGTGTTATATACAAGCCTCTGGGGGGGAAGTTAATAAAGCCTACATGGTCTTTCTTACCATGTAGGCATTGTGTCACTGTGCTTATATGAAAGCAAGTAGGTTTGTGATCCAGTAAGCACTACTGGGTGACGCATATGCAAACACCAACACTGGAAGTTCTGTGGCATGCAAATCACCTCATAAGCAGGAGAATCTCATGCAAATGAGGCAGGCAGAGCGATCCAGCAAGCAGATAGGCAGCCCTGCAGACCCCGTGTCAGTGTCTGTAGTATACATTGAAAAATTCTGTGTACAGGACTGTGAAAAGACATAAAGGGCTGTAAAAATGCAGACAGACTGATTGACATGGCATAGCACATACAGATCTGTGTGAAACTATCCTCTGTGTCTCTCAAAAGTTACATTAAATATATTAAAATACATTTTTTTAATAATCTGGGCATGTTTAAGTGGCATGCTGCTGTGCGCAAACATGCCTTATATATATAGAAAAAAATGTGGAAAAACTCAAAATTAATATAATGAGACAGAAATGTATTACAGGACCCTGTGTGCAGTATTTACAATGGTGTATCGGTGCTGTTACTAATGTGGCAGGACTTGGAAGCGTGTAGTATCTAGGGTGTGAGCATGGAACCCCATACAAATGAGGTGGAGTTACTGAATAGCATAATTGGGTAATCATGTCTGCAGATCTCATCTGTGTAGGCAGAGAACCATGTTAGTGTCCACAGAAGAGGCAGATGACATCAGGGGGTGTGTCTACTAACTTCTGAGCTGATTGGAGCAAAGCTGCTCCTGTTTGTATGGTGCACCGCTGTGCTAAGCGTGCAAGTCTGGGGGAGATATAAACTGTATTGTAAGCTGTGTTTAACTGAAAGGCACATGTTTCACAGTGCTTGTGCAATGCACTGCTGTGCCAAGTGTGTAAGTCTGCTGGGAGTGCGCACTGATTTCTAAGCTTTGTTTAGCTATGGGGCACATGTTTGCAGGGCACACTGCTGTGCTGAGAGTATCTAAAGGCCAATGATTTTTTAATTACTGTTGCTCATTGTTTAAATTAAACTAGGGCCAATCATCATCATTCTCTTTCGGCTTTTCCCGTTAGGGGTCGCCACAGCGGATCATCTCTTTCCATTTCTTCCTATCCTCTGCATCTTGCTCTGTCACACCAACCGCCTGCATGTCCTCTCTCACCACGTCCATAAACCTTATCTTAGGCCTTCCTCTATTCCTCTTACCTGGCAGCTCCATCCTTAGCATCTTTTTCCCAATATACCCATCATCCCTCCTCAGCACATGTCCAAACCAATGCAATCTCGTCTCTCTTGCTTTGTCTCCAAACTGTCCAACATGAGCTGACCCTCTAATATACCGATTCCTAATCCTATCCATCCTAGTCACACCGATTGCAAATCTTAACATCTTTAACTCTGCCACATCCAGCTCTGACTCCTGCCTTTTGTCAATGCCACTGTCTCCAACCCATATAACATAGCTGGTCTCACTACACTCTTGTAGACCTTCCCTTTCACTCTTACGGATACCCGTCTGTCACAAATCACTCCTGACACTCTTCTCCACCCATTCCACCCTGCCTGTACTCTCTTCTTCACCTCTCTTCCACATTCACCATTACTCTGAACTGTTGATCCCAAGTACTTAAACTCGTCCACCTTTACCAACTCTACTCCCTGCATCCTCACCACTCCTCTACCCTCCCTCTCATTTACACACATATATTCTGTCTTAGCCCTGCTGACCCTCATTCCTCTGCTCTCTAGAGCATATCTCCACCTCTCCAGAGTCTCCTCAACTAGGGCCAATAAATTAAGTTAATTATATACTAGGCAGATGCAATGTATCATAGGTAACCTATCATGCAGGCAGCACCTACAGTAGAGCACTATAAAGTATGCATACAACTTACAATCTAATTTTCCCCCATATTCTGCACCAATGGAGTACAGACTTGGGGAATTTAACTGAAAGAATGCTAGGGACTGCTGAAGGTCTGATACAACTGTATGTGCTACATACTGAGGTCAGTGCTGCTACTGCTGACAATAGGCGTAGGCAGAGAAGAAAAGTGTTCAGGTCCAGTCTAACCTTCCAGGAGCTACATGAGCTGGAGATTGTAGATCACAACAGGGTGGACAGGGACATACTACAAGAACTCACTGAGCTATGCCGACCTCAACTCAGACCCAGAGCCAACAGTGGGGAACCCATCTCACTGAAAACAGTATATGTAGCCCTTATGATAATAGTCATTTGTACCTTCCAAAGACCAACTGGGGACATGATGGGGGGTCTCAAAGGCATCAGCATCCAGGGTGCTTCACCAGTTCTTGTATGTCATGCTACCACATGCCAGTGAGCACATTTATTTTCCCCTCACCTCCTGATGCAAGGGCCAGCAATATGGAACACTTTTACCATGTAGCACACTCCCCTGAGGTACTGGGTGCCATAGATTGCATCCATGTACACATGAAGGCACCACCTGGTAAGGAGGATAAAATCTCCATCAACCGCAAGAGGTATCACTCCATCAACTGGCAGGTCATGTGCAATGTCCAGGGTATTATCATGAATGTGTTTGCTGGCAGCATTGGCAGCTATCATTAATCTCATATCTGGCATGCATCACAGCTGTGCCAGATGTTTGTTAGGAGAGACATCCCACACAGCTATTTACTGGGGGATGTTGGCAACACACTGGAACAGTGGATGATGACACCCATCAGAAATGCGCACACACCCACTGAAGAATGCTATAATGAGGCACACACACAAACTAAGAACATCACAGAGCATGTGTTTGGGTTGCTGAAGTCACAGTTCTGGTGCCTTGATATAGCTGGTGGAGCCCTGCAGTACTCTCCAGCCACATGTGCAGAGATGTTGACAGTATGTGCCATGCTACACAACATGCTTCTGTGGAAGCAGCTACAGCAGGATCAGCATAGGAAAAGGATACACAGCTCTCTATCAGTGCCTAGGTTACCACAACCACACTCACAGGAGGACTAAGAAGAGGGGCCCCCTCATGATGTCCCTGTAGGCAGACGTAGGCATGCCCAGTATGCCCTGGCATTGGCTAAGAGACAATGCACAGCACATTAACTGACAACCTATGGTTCTAGGGGCCAGCACTTCACTCCTTTGCATATACATATATTATAGCTGATGCCAGGCAACCTACACAACTTGTACCTAACCATGTATTGGCTGTGTACTGCTTGCTTCACACAGGGTCAGCTATGAACTACAGTTCTGTCAACTACTGTGTTGGCAAGGTAAGTTTCTAACCAATACACTAACTGTAAAGATTACTATAATAAGGTATCATATGTATAGATTTGCTGCTATTATGCAAGGAAATATAGTGGGTGATGTAGTCAGATTTAACATCCACATGGGACTACAGATACCCAGTCCATTAATATGTGTTCCTCAATATTCACTAGGCCTCATGGCTGGAATATTCATGACAGCAGGCAAGGGAGATGTTAAACATTGAGCACACATGATATTTGGACTATTATCTTCCCAAGCTGATCAAGTGCTGCTTTTCCCCATCCCCAAAACAGCAGTGTACCCTTATAACTGCATTAACAGTAACTCAGCTATGGTATAACAGTGGACCAGGCAATCTCAGGGCTGTAACATAGTTATCACTCACACATTTTATGACTCTCTTCATGCAAGAAAACATTGTTAATATGTATGCTATTGATTGTGTGATGAATTACTCCTGTCTGTCTAGCGACCCATGTGGCTCAGTGGACTAGGGAAGCTAGCATGGGTGATGATGTTGATTGTTCTAATCTGGAATTACTCACATCATTCTCATGTGAAGTGGTACTATGTTGATGTTTTCACAGAATGTCATATCACTCAACTTCTTAATGAAAGAAATCCAGACAAAGCCAGAAAGATTGTGAGGACAAAGGCCCAAGCATAGGGACAGAATTGAAATAATGGTCGTATAAACCTAGTTGTTGCATTATCATGCATTTTCTGATGGATATAAAGTCTGAAATGCAACTGTTTTTCTGTAGTTAGTAGAATGTATTGATGTCATCAGTCAAAAAGCACCGGAAAACCACCAGCATATCAGGAACAGACCAAACATATGAAACACAACTCTGAACATTCTGTGAAAAGCAAGTAATTTGAGAGGTATGCAGATTGTCACTGTGTTGGTGGTGTAACAGTACCAACCTCAGTCACATAGCAACTACAGCAGACAGCTGGGGAATGCCGTGGACATGTTGAGTAAAGTGCAGTACTGCAGAAACAGAGGCAGATGTTAATGTTTGTAACACACAAAATCCTGGACTAGAGTACAGGTAGGTGTGTGTCACATTATATGTACCTACTATACATTATATGTATCTACTGGGTATGCACTACACTTAGGAAAAATGAGCACACTTCCATTGCCCCATCAGTGAAATGACCTGTTATGTATAATTGTCTATACATATAGACATATATGTACACATATCCATTTGTTAGTTTCTCTCCCTTACATGCATAGTATCTTTACTGCTATTTAGAGTCAGGTAGATATATACCTATATATATGTATATATATATATATATAGAGAGAGAGAGAGAGGGAGAGCTATATATATATATATATATATATATATATATATATATATATATATATATATATATATTAAAATGATACATAGACTCCCCCATATATCTACATAACACATATACATATCATCCACACACATGGCTGATTTATATATACATCCCTGTTATATACAGGAATATGTGTCCCTCCCCACAGTTTCTCCTAACTAACTGCAAGCAGCCACAGATGGCCATACTGGTAACTGTACACACATAGCTAGGATAACAACAGTTATCTCAAAGGTAGGATACTAGATGCAGATAACAGTATGAATCAATATCACTCTACAACCCACAGATGCTGTGCAACGCAAGCCTAGTTTGTGTAATGCACAAGCACTACGGCCTGCAATCACATGTACAACAGGTGTAACCTGTAGCACATGTGATAAGTACTGTGATCTATAATGTATAAACCTAGATAGCTAGGGGTTCTGATCTCACTCCAGCACACTTGGTGTGTGTGTGTGTGTGTGTGTGTGTGTGTGTGTGTGTGTGTGTGTGTGTGTGTGTGTGTGTGTGTGTGTCTATATACACCCCTGCAAAATAATGGATGTGCCCTCATGGGCTATCCACCTGCAATGGTTATGCACCTTTTGGCCCTGTAACTTGCTGCTAGCTTCCAAACCACCCTCTTCTATAAGGCCTGATGATGTCAACCACCTTAAGACTACCAGCTGACAGTGCAATATTAGACATAAGCTGTGGCACATGCAATACGTGCTGTGATCTGTAGCATATAATCCTAGACAGGTAAGGGTTCTAATCTCATTCCAGCTTACTTGGTGTGTGTGTGTATGTGTGTGTGTGTGTGTGTGTGTGTGTGTGTGTGTGTGTGTTTCTGTGTGTGCCCTTGCAAAACAACAGATGTGCCCTTATGGGCTATCACCTGCAAGGGTATGCACCTTTTGGGCATGTAACTTGCTGTTGGCTGCCAAACTACATTCTTCTACAAGGCCTGATGATCTCAACCATCTTAATACTACCAGATGAGAGTATAGCAGCATGTGTAAGCCGTAGTACATGCAATAACTACTGAGGTCTATAGTGTGCAAAACTAGATAGAAATTGGTTCTACTCTCACTCCAGCGTGCTTGGTATGTGTGTGTGTGTGTGTGTGTGTGTGTGTGTGTGTGTGTGTGTGTGTGTGTGTGTGTGTGTGTGTGTGTATGTATATATATAAGTATATAAATATATATATATATATATATATATATATATATATATATATATATATATATATCATGTACATCCCTGTAAAACAACAGATGTGCCCTCATGGTGCAGCATGATACATCTGAGATCATCCATGTGCATGTAACATCAGGCAAATCAGCAATAAAAATTGTGGACTACTACAGAACACCCTCCATGACCCATGACCACCGCTCCACCTTTCTGGAGACATTGGAAAACATGAAGGTCCTACCAAACACCCTGATATTGGGCAATTTCAATTACCCTACCATTAACTGGGAAAACTACACAAGTACAAACTCCCAGGCCCAGTACTTCCTGGAATTCATCAACTCAAATGCCCTGGATCAGCTGGTAAACTCCCCTACCAGAAGTGAAAACATATTGGACTTGGTCATCACCAACATGGGCGACAGGTGTTCCACAGCGGAGATCACCCCGTCACTGGTTAGATCAGACCATAAACTAATCACTCTGGATGTCCACACCCCACCACCTCCTCCAACTAAGGAAACCACAGTAAAAAACTTTTCTAAAGCAAACTTCACCTTACTTAAGACAGAGGCTGTAAGTTTCACAGCCCCCACGCTAAAGGATAATGCTGCCCAAGATGCAGAAACCTTTACAAATGCACTCTATGAGCACCTACAAGGATGCATGGATTGTGCCATACCTAGCAAAACCAAGACTCACTCCTCTAAGAGAAGGAAACCAGTCTGGTGGACCCCTGCCATAAACAGGCTATACAATAGAAGGAGGAAACTAGTTCAGAGAAAAAGCAAATCACAAGAAGGAAAAACATCCCTGATCGGTATCAGTACGAAACTAAGGTCCCTCATAAAATCGTCTAAGGCTAACTTCGAACGAAAATAGCCAAGGATTTAAAAGATAACCACAAAGCCTTCTTTAGCTATGTTATGAATCTAAGTGGCAACTCGCAGATATGCACTGAACTAGTGCAAATAGCACAAAATATACTGAAACTACTGATATTGCTCAACATCCTGGCAGATAGATTCAATGCAAACATCTCCCGCCTCTCACCCCCAAAGGAGCCCACAATGATACCTGAAAAATGTAGTGTTCTGGAAATCACAGATGCACATGTGAAAACAGCCCTTTCAAAAGTCAAAAACACAGCGTCAATGGGGCCAGATGGTGTCCCAGGCTGTGTCTTACATGAACTACAGAACGAACTAACCCCCCCACCTAAACACGCTGTTCAACCTTAGCCTCTCCACCGGCTATGTGCTAATAGAATGGTGCACAGCAATGGTTATTCCACTTCATAAAGGAGGGCCACAACTGACCCTGGTAACTATTGCACCATAAGCCTGACTAGCCTGGTTTGCAAGGCTATGGAGTGCATCATCATGGAACTCATTAACAAATACTTGGGAACCTCCAAACACTTGACCTAACCCAGTATGGCTTTGTTAAAGGCAGATCATGCCTACTAAACCTGGTTGACTTCTGCAAGACAGTCACCAAGGCCATAGACAAGGGAAAGGTTGCTCATACACCCTACCTTGACCTCACCAAGGCTTTTGACACAATTTCCCACTCAGGTATTACAGAAGAACTCACCAGCCTGAACATAAACCCATATGTCATGAGATGGGTTTCCAATTGGCTTACAGGCAGAACTCACACGATAAGAACAGCGAGCTCCAAGTCTGACTGTAAACCAGTTGCAAATAGTGTCCCACAAGGCTCAGTTCATACCCCAGTTGTATGTAACATCCCTGATAGATGTCTTCTGCATTATTCATGTAAGGATGCTTATCTCACACAGACATCCTCTGCATTGTTATATCATCTTGTGTGACAGTCACATAATACACATTTTCACTATGCAGACCCTACTGTACCAGCCTATGTGATTGGTGTTGCTGCTACAACCATCTTCCATTGACATACCCTCATCTGTTGTACATTAGGTAGTTTCACCTGTTTTCTTTCATTGTGCTCATTCCTGCAATTCATTTGTGTGCCCTTATTCAATACATATACTTCCACTGATAGTTTATTTTACATGGCAGTCCACGTACCCTTACAGATCATTTACACAACTTCAGTTCAGAATGCCCGGAATGGGATTTCACAAAATTCTGAACTGCAGATACACCATCTTGTACGATGTTTGGACCATATACTTAACAATCATGCCTCTCAACTGCCCAGATTTTCACAGAATGTCCAGATTTTAGGCTTTATATCTTTTGATGTGTTCTTTATCAACTTTGTGGTTTTCTGCCATATCTCTGGGATAATCTGAGGACTGTTTTGACTCAATAATTACATACATTAGAGTTTCAGACTTCAAATCCTTCAGAACATGTATCTTAACACAAACTGCTGGTTATTCTAGCACATTTTTAAAGAGCAAATATGTCAAATATGTCCCTATTTCTGGGTCATGGTCCCCCCATTATGTTGTCTTTGTCCAGATGTTTTGTACTTAGAGATTGAGAGCTATCTGTTAACCCCTGGTGATCATTGTGGCATTCCTCACAAAACTGTGGACCTTCAGTGCTCTGAATTAAATTATTACAGCTGAGAGCGCCTTCAGGTGTTTTCTGCAGTTACCTCCTACTGCTTCTCTAGGCATCAAATATTGATTGTTCATATTTGCATTAATAATTCCAAAACCATGTTACATACAAGGTACCAGGATATTTTGTCTTGAAGCATAAGTGATGGAAAACACAACTGTATTGATATGTGACCTCTCTCAATAAGTATTTGCTAGAACTGTAAGGTGATAACTTCATTTTTTTAAAGGCCCAAGCCAAGCCCACTGGGAGTTAAAGGTACACACTCAAAAGACTTGTACTTGAGGGAATGAGTTAGGATAGCTATCTGTGTTCAATTACATGGTTTCCTGTCTGGCAACAGTATGTTGCCATCCACGAAACCTCACTTATTTATGTTTAAATGCAGTATGTGGCATGAATATGCAATGAGTGCTGCCGCTCACACATGTAAACTCCATGGGCATGTGTAAATATTATTATATGTACCCCTTAAAGAATTTAAATGAAGAGATGATTAAAGCCATAAAAGAGAGAGTGAAAAAGATGTTAAAAATTGTAGATTGTCATGATTTTTATGGAGGTTATCTAAAAAAAAAAAAACTGCCTGTCAAGGCAAATATGCTATACAAAAAGAAATGCGAATGATTCTGTAATTATTGTGGAGAAGTGGATACTGTTGAACATGTTTTTTAAAAATTTCAAAGGGTTATGAATATATGGAAGAAATTAGGGACTAAAGGATTTGCGTATGAATAATATTAAATATGTTTTATTTGAAAACAAAAGTAAACATTATGTAGGAAAAAAACAGACAATTATTCTTGTATCATAGGTTTTATGGAATCAAAGAGTATCAGAAATTATGTATAACAGCAAATGAGATTTGGGTATTATTTTAGAGAAAATCAGATTTTGGTTGTGGAAGAAAGTGTGGGAAATGAGAATAATAATAGAAAATATGTTTGATTGTAGAAACAAATGATGGATATCATATATAAATTGTAAATGCTATATATAAATATTGTAGATAAGTTTCAATTGTAAATAAGTTCTTAATAAAAGACCCCTACTCTTTTCAGTAGGTGCTGTTGGATCTTTTACATCTACCAGTGGTACCACCAACTCAAGCAGATGGGTCCCTGGTTTATGGTCTCATCTGAAACACAACACACTCAGGAGTGCAGCACTACCTCATGCTACACTGTATTGTCAATATTCAATATAACTGTTGTGGGAATAGAACCCACAGCCTTCTGCACCAAAAGCAAATGTGCTAGCTGTTGTATCACTGACACCAACTAGGTCCTCACTCCAGTTTCTAAGCTAACCTTGGCACTATCAGTTTCATAGATAAAACCTCTATTTGGCTGAATTGGTTGGCCGTGTTAATGTCACACATCAGAAGGTGTGGTTCATACCCCATTTGTACACCGTCTTGCCCTTGTAAACTTAACTCTTTTCACTGGCTCTTTGCAATATGGCAGCTATAAAAGCCCAGGGTCGAACACAAAGCTGGTCTGTATTGCAGTTTTCACTGACTGGTTTGTTTGTGTGACCTTTTTACCCTTTGCTTTATACATACATGCATATATGAACTTAACCTCTCCACCTCCACTATTCTCTGGTTCTCTAGCTATCTCAATAACCAACATCAATCTTTTAAATGGCAGACTTCCTACTCACCCTTCTTACCTATCCAAATTGGTGTCCCCAAGGATCCATCTTTGGCCCCCTTCTCTTTAATATTTTCACTAACAATCTTCACTCTGTCTGTACCTCATCTTCACTAATCCAATACGTGGATGATTCTACCCTTATCACCCTCTCTGACAAACCCAAGGACCTACACTCTCTCACACAGACTTCCTTTAATATCATTGAACACTGGCTAACTGACAACCAACTAATCCTTAACTCAAAGAAAACCAAGCTTCTCCTTTCCCTCACAAAATCTTTATCCCATTTTAAAAGGTCTTTCAGTCTCTCTTCTCTTGACAACACCAATATCAATACAGTCTCCACTATAAAACTTCTAGGAATCACTACTGATGACCAAATGAAATCTGACCATCACATCCTACAGTCCATCAAAAAGACCAATCAAAAACTAGATTTGCTGTATAGACACAAAACATTCTTAACTAACACCGCTAGAACCTCACTTGCACAAGCCTAGCTTCTCCCCTGCCTACTCTATGCTTCTCCTATATTCCCACACATCCAAGCAAATCTCCTAACCAAACTGGAACAAATTTACAACCAGATAGCCAAATTTGCCTGTAATCTCCTCTACAAATCCCATCACTGCCTTGCACTAAAAAAACTTCAATGGCTCAAGTTCCCACAACTACTCCAACTTTCACAGCTACAAATTGCACATTCTCTTTTCTACAAACCTGAAAACTGTCCCTCCCTGTCCACCCTCTTATCGCTCTACAAACCTGCACAATCTCTCCATAGCACTGACCAAGTACTACTGAACACCCACAAGTCCAACAAAGCTATCGGTAGGTTACTTTATACATGCTCCATATCTCAAACCTGGAACAAACTCCCATCTAACATATGACATATCCAATATTTGCTCCTGTTCAAAACAGAACTGAAAAAAATACCTAGTCAACTCTTCTTACTGAAACTGCCACCAGCCCACCTAATCTGCCACTACCACACCAGAACTATTCCTTTCATACATTATATATACTTACAATTCTGTGAATCCATAGCTACACCACTGAGCATTCTAAAAAATTAAACTTTCCTCCCAACTTTGACCCCCTATTTTACTTCTTATTTTCCTGGTCAAATCAACTCTTTCCTCCTCATTTCCTTCTCCCCACTCTAACTTTACCACCTCTCCTTCCACTCCACCCACTATAACTGACACAACTGCCACTCTTTGCTATTCTCTGTCTCTTCAATTATTCTTCACTCTTCTCTACTCTCCACTTACTATTCTTCTATTTTTTCCACCAAGTCTACTTTTAGCATTTTGTTGTTGTACTTGAACAAAATGCATATTTTTAATGATTTCTATAAGACATTAATGTTGTTACTCATATGTGTCATTATCTTGCCCTTTTTAATGTTCCTAAACTTGCAATGTAACTTGATATGGTTATGATATATGTGTATTATTTTTTGGCATCATCTTTTTATCATGTGTTTGTGGAGCTTTATTGAAACATTTAATGAATATCTACAGGGCATTAATGTTGTTATTCATATGTCTTTTTATTTTGCCATTTTTTATATTTTTAAACTTGCAATGTAACTTGGTTTTGTTATGATATGTGTATATTATTTTTGGCATCATCTTTTTTATCATGTGTTTGTGAAG